>NW_025745772.1:229062-256636 GCF_021184085.1 Oncorhynchus gorbuscha | reverse complement strand
AATTGGGGAGGATGAGCTCGTGGTAATGGCCGGAGCGGAATGAGTGGAATGATATCAAACACATGGTTTCTATGTGGTTGATGCCATTGCATGAGCGTCGTTCCAGACATTATTATGAGCTGTCCTCCCCTCAGCAGCCTCCACTGTCACACACACATACACATTCTCGGAGCAGTACCCATGGTAACGAACCCTGTGAATTCACAACACGTTTGTGACTCTTGGGGCCTGGGAACATAGATTGTGCTACTCTCATCAGTTAAGCTGGGGTTTCCACATGCACACTCTCTCTGTGTGACTGGATGGCTGCAGCGTCTCTCTGTGTGTGTGTGTGTGTGTGTGTGTGTGTGTGTGTGTGTGTGTGTGTGTGTGTGTGTGTGTGTGTGTGTGTGTGTGTGTGTGTGTGTGTGTGTGTGTGTGTGTGTGTGTGTGTGTGTGTGTGTGTGTGTGTGTGTGTGTGTGTGTGTGTGTGTGTGTGTGTGTGTGTGTGTGTGTGTGTGTGTGTGTGTGTGTGTGTGTGTGTGTGTGTGTGTGTGTGTGTGTGTGTGTGTGTGTGTTGTGCGTGCGTGCGTGTGTGTGTGTGTGTGTGTGTGTGTCAGTCAGAGGGTTCAGGGAGTTTGTGCCCACGCAGAGAGTGGTAGAGAACCTTTTAAGGTACCTGCAGGGATTCCGTGGTAGAGCACCATTTTAGGTAACACGCTGTGCCACTGTAGGCTCAATTAGAGTGGAGATGACAACCTCACGAAGGCCTTTAGTGACACTGTGTTAACTGTTAACCATCTGTCTCTACACACCAGTGGAATCTTCAAAGCTACAGACATAGAGTGACACACAGTGCAAGACGTTGTGGCTGATGAACATAAACAGCTGATGGTCATTGCATTCCAGTCACATAATTGATATACAGGGAACTTAGACTACTAACTAAAGTGTCCCAACAGGGGTGTCAAACTCATACCATTGAGTTTAGTGCCTGTTTTTATTTTGTTAAGACCTAGACAACTAGGTGGGAGGAGTTCCTTACTGATTAGTGACCTTAATTCATCAGTCAAGTCCAAGGGAGGAGTTCCTTACTGATTAGTGACCATATTCATCAGTCAAGTCCAAGGGAGGAGTTCCTTACTGATTAGTGACCTTAATTCATCAGTCAAGTCCAAGGGAGGAGTTCCTTACTGATTAGTGACCATATTCATCAGTCAAGTCCAAGGGAGGAGTTCCTTACTGATTAGTGACCATATTCATCAGTCAAGTCCAAGGGAGGAGTTCCTTACTGATTAGTGACCATATTCATCAGTCAAGTCCAAGGGAGGAGTTCCTTACTGATTAGTGACCATATTCATCAGTCAAGTCCAAGGGAGGAGTTCCTTACTGATTAGTGACCTTAATTCATCAGTCAAGTCCAAGGGAGGAGTTCCTTACTGATTAGTGACCTTAATTCATCAGTCAAGTCCAAGGGAGGAGTTCCTTACTGATTAGTGACCTTAATTCATCAGTCAAGTCCAAGGGAGGAGTTCCTTACTGATTAGTGACCATATTCATCAGTCAAGTCCAAGGGAGGAGTTCCTTAGCCCTCCGTGATTAGTGACCATATGACAGCTAAAATGTAATCCCCAGTCAAGTCCATTGGGAGGAGTTCCTTGTACTGATCCAAAACATGACCAGTTTAATTCATCAGTCAAGTCCAAGGGAGGAGTTCAGCATAACATACTGATTTTTGACCATATTCATCAGTCAAGTTCAAGGGAGGAGTTCAGAGAGCTTGTGCCACTCAGTATTTACCCTCCGTGGACTGAGTTGGACACGTGAACTAGAATGACAGCTAAAATGTAATAGGCCCCTGTAAAAAGCTCATTAGAAATGGTCCATTGGAACAGAGAATAGTGTCCTCTGGTGTAGGGCTAATCTCTGGTGAAAACATGAACCTCCAGTTTAATTATTCATGGCAAGGGGGTAGGGTTTTCATCGACAAGGAAGGCTGCCTCTTACTTATACAGCATAACATATCAATGACCTTTTTTGACACATCATTTCTGCCTTTAGTCAATGAAATCAGATGTCTCTGGTGAAGAGCCGTGGTCAATGTCCCACTGAAGGATGTGGACAGATGAGCTCTGGTGAAGGATTCTACTTCAGTATTTACTATACTCTGGTGAAGCCCACTAGGGTTGTGTTTGGTGAAGGATGCAGATGTCCTCTGGTGAAGGAGTAGGGTTCTGATGTCTCTTGCCACTAATTGATGTCTCTTGAATCAATCAGATGTCCTCTTTAGCCAATAATATCAGTTCAGATGTCCTCTGGTGAAGGCTGTTCAGATGTCCTCTGGTGAACACAGCCATTGTGATTCAGCATGTCCTCTGGTGAAGGAGTAGGGTCACATCTTCCTCCACGGTCTGGGTTCAGATGTCCTCTGGTGAAGGAGTAGGGTTCAGATGTCCTCTGGTGAAGGAGTAGGGTTCAGATGTCCTCTGGTGAAGGAGTAGGGTTCAGATGTCCTCTGGTGAAGGAGTAGGGTTCAGATGTCCTCTGGTGAAGGAGTAGGGTTCAGATGTCCTCTGGTGAAGGAGTAGGGTTCAGATGTCCTCTGGTGAAGGAGTGAAGGGTTCAGATGTCCTCTGGTGAAGGAGTAGGGTTCAGATGTCCTCTGGTGAAGGAGTAGGGTTCAGATGTCCTCTGGTGAAGGAGTAGGGTTCAGATGTCCTCTGGTGAAGGAGTAGGGTTCAGATGTCCTCTGGTGAAGGAGTAGGGTTCAGATGTCCTCTGGTGAAGGAGTAGGGTTCAGATGTCCTCTGGTGAAGGAGTAGGGTTCAGATGTCCTCTGGTGAAGGAGTAGGCTTCACTGTCTGTTGGAAAGTCTTTTTAAAACGTTTCTGAAGAAGATATAATACTGTGTAATTCACCATAATGTAAAAATACGTTTTTCATCAGCTCAACCTTTTATCTGTGTGTTTGAGTGTGCAAACTGACTGCTCCCAGTCCCACCTGTGACTAAATGGGATAAAATGGCACCATTTGAATTGACTGTACAACACAAACAAAATACATTTTGTCAACTCAGATTCACATGCATCAGACTGTACCATATATAACTGGACAGAAGTTACACAACAACAACAAGGCTAGGTTTTACAGGAAATGTTTAATTAGACAACTGAACGCATGCCAGGAAGAACCATGTTACAGCAGAGGTATCTGTTCTCTCCTCGTCCACCCTACACATCGTGAGAGACCGGAAACATACCACAAACCACCAGGAAACCTTGCTATCTGCTGTCCATTATTGCAGTGACACATCAGTCTTGTTGTATACTGAGGGGGAAACACATTGTCGTATGAAAAGTTGAAGGTCTTAATACAAGTTTTGGGGTTGGAGTAACATCACTGGGGTGTATTCATTAGCAGACACCATAGCAAAACGTTTAGCTACAGAAAACGATTTGCGACAAAAATGTGCGTTTGTTATTGGACAAGTTCAGGTTAGTCCATCCCCGTGTAGGCCTGTTTGCTTCTGTTTGGTTCCTAGTGAATACACCCCTGGTACATGTTGGCATCTTTGTTTTGGCAAAAGGAAGAATATTCACATCTCTCTTGCACATGTTGCCCACAGGACCTTTACCTCTCACAGGAAACATCTAGAGACAATAGAAAAGATGCACTTAAGTAGCATTCACATGCAGCTTTAACTCAGCGTCCTCAGACTAGGTTTAGATTTGAACTTTTTCCTTACTAATTCTTACATAGGAATTCACAGCTAATGTTTATCAGGTTTTGGGTAGTATTATCTTACATAAAATGAGTATTTGGGATGAACGAATAGGTGGATGGGATTCCAAACTCCAACGAAAACACCTCCTGGGTAGAAAAATGAGCCATTTAGGAAACAACCAGAAGAGACAGAAATGTAGAAGAGGGTTTGAGAAACTTGTGCTTATCATCCTGAAGGCTCTCAGTCTGGATACTGTAAAACACACAACAACCCCCGTTCACTTCCGAAACACGCCCCCCGGAAAAAAGGGAGTCCTTGACAGAGGAAGTCCGTCCTCATTGGTCCGTTTGTGTTTCTCAACGTGCCACAGTTTTTTTTCTTGATTATTGATGAGCCAAAATACCAGAATATCAAAAATAAATGCAACCCTTTCACAAAACAATGAGAAATAAATAATCAGTGGTGTTCTGGTTGTATATATTTACATACATAAAGAGTCGTTTTGTTGTTGTATGTATATGTACAGAATCAATAGGCAGTCTGTTTTCCAGACTGAGCACGAACATATGACTGGAATTATAAATTCACACGCAACTCCAGGAGAAAGCAAAGAAAGAAAAATAACTTAAAGGGGCAGGTCACAAAATGATACTACATAATTATTTACCCCTACAGGGATGCAGTGGTTTGTAGGGAGAGAGAGAAGTAAATATCAAATAAAAACAGAAAATAGATTTTTTTTCATAGGACTCCTTTAACATAAAAAAAACCTTACATAGCGACTAACTGGCGAGAAATAGCTTATTCAAATCATGAACATTGATTGACTACGACATGCACAATGCTTTTCAAGCCTTGGGAGGAAGAGAAGCTTGATTTTGCTGCACAGATCACAGGCTAATGGGGATTTTGTGGTTTTATATTGAATAATTCTGTTATTGAACTATAAAGAATATGCAGGGCACCGTTGTGGATTGTTAATCAGCTAACTGTGCCCCGTTTCATCTGTTTGACCTATAAGACAGTCAACCTCTATGTACAAGCCCAATGTGCTCATTCATGAGAGTCATTGTGAATCGAATCAGTTGAATAAAGTTGAGCCGACAAATTGTATTGTGGGAAATGCAGTTCACTCTCTGAAAATGACTGTGCTTCTTTTGATGTATTTCGGTTCTTGTTTGCAATCGACTGGACAAATGATTCTTTATCCTTATAGTTCTTTCATTCTCTAAATAGTGGACCTCCTCTTCCTTCTGCGCATGTCAACAAGGCCAGTAGCTGCAGTAACGGACATCCCTACTGAACTTAAAAGTCTTAACCCCTTCTGAAATGTCTTCTGAAATGTCCTGTAGGGGCCATTGTCCAAACTTGTCCAGAGGTCTGAATATGTATCATCCTCACTGAAAATGAATGTTTTTTTTAACCCCATCCCAGTCCTATAAGGAAGTAGCGTCTGTACAGAAGGGTTATGTGTCCGCCAGATAACTCGTTCCCACTTGTAACACGGACCTGGACTACACAGTTCCTCAAATTGTATCCCCTGGGCCACTATATCCACATGGTTAGCATGTACAGTACGCATTCCAGTTTACAGCCTCAGTCTTCAATGTCCTGTTAGTCGCCAGTCTTCTCCAAGTCTTCACAGGGTATTTGCAGTGTGTGTGTGTGTGTGTGTGTGTGTGTGTGTGTGTGTGTGTGTGTGTGTGTGTGTGTGTGTGTGTGTGTGTGTGTGTGTGTGTGTGTGTGTGTGTGTGTGTGTGTGTGTGTGTGTGTGTGTGTGTGTGTGTGTGTGTGTGTGTGTGTGCTTTATATGTATGTTTTAGAGCATTCCATTTGGACGGTATATTTCTGTCTACATATTATGTGTGAATGAGCATATGACCATGAGTATTGCATTATGTGGGATCCTACATTATATCTTTATGGGATAGCAAGTCTATATTTTAATGTACAATATGTGTGTAAGTGTGTGTGTTGCTGTGTGTGTGTCTCAGACACTCCGCGGGGGTCTCTGTTGCTCATGGGTTCTCCTGTTTCGCCCCTTCTTATTTTCCTGCATCCGCCTCCACTTGGCCGTGTGCTGGGGTCCACCTCTGGCCCCACCACCAGGCACCTGGGTTCCCCCCAGGGCGCCTTGGCCCTTCTGGGGGCTCTGGGTGTTGGGTGTGGCCTGAGAGTTCTGGGCATTCTGGTTGTTGTTTTTAGGGGCCTGTGCCTGGGTTAGCGTACCCGCATGGTGTTGCACCTTCTGGGGTTCGTGCTCCGGGGCTCCCTTCTTTGTTCTGCTGCTGCTGCACCGTAGGATGCCCGCTCTGCTGCTTCTGGGCATTGGGTGCACCTGCGCCAAGAGGACTACTTTTAGGCTTTAGGCCTGAGCTTGGAGCTCCGCCGTCAGGCCTAGCCAGACTTTGGTCATTGGTGGTGATGGTGGGGTTTTCAGACGCCGCTGCTTGCGCTCCTTCCGCCACACACGCTCGCAGAACTCCTCCACGCTGTTCAGGTCAGGGTGGTCGAGGAGGGAGAGGAAATCCCTGTACCACAGCTTGTGTTTTGTCGAGTGCCCTGCACCAGCAGGCCCACCTGCACCACCAGACCCACTACCTGCGCCACCAGACCCTCCAGCTCCACCCTGAGGCCCACCAGGCAGCAGCTCACCCAGCCTCTGTGTGGGGATGACCTGGAGGGAGAGGCGGAGGAGGGGCTGGATGAAGCCGTGCTCCACAGCGTGGCAGGTGTAGATGCCTGAGTCGGCCTGGGTGAGGATGCGGATGAGCAGGCCCTGCTCCGTGCGGATCATCCTGTCCTCCGACTTGATCTGGAGAGAGAGATGGAGAGGGAAATGAGGGGGATGGGAGGAAAGGGAGGGGGGAATAGAAAGGGTGGGGTGGATTCAATATCCACTCAATATGGTTACATTTGAGTGCATGGCAATTGATTATTAACAAACTGAAGCAATTTCAGGTAATCATTTGTGAAGTTTAGTGTGATTGCAAAGTTATTGAAAATGATTGGGACGTTATTGAGAATGATGGTGAATAGGACACATCTTGCATGCAGAGTGTGTGTGTACCCACCTCATGTTTGCGGTCCTCGTTGGGTCTTTGGAGCTGCCAGTAGATGAGGGCTCTCTGGGACTTGGGACTACACTCCAGGAACATGCTGCTGTTCTCCACTCCGTACACACTCCTGTCCTCCACATGACCCAGCCCGTCCACGTCATCTACACAGACACAAGGATAGGGTTACCAGAGAAACACCACAGTGGGGTTTTTGTGTGTGTGTGTGTGTGTGTGTGTGTGTGTGTGTGTGTGTGTGTGTGTGTGTGTGTGTGTGTGTGTGTGTGTGTGTGTGTGTGTGTGTGTGTGTGTGTGTGTGTGTGTGTGTGTGTGTGTGTGTGTGTGTGTGTGTGAGATTAAAGCGTAAAATAAAAATCTAAGGCGTTTGTACCATGATGCTGCAGGTCGGAGCACTGGGAGAGGGGATCTCCATTCCTGATGTCCTGGCGTCTCGTTCTCCTATGAAACAACCAAAGAAACATACACATGTTAGATTGTGTTCCCAGTGAGTTAATAAACGTCCCTCACACACAACATATCAACCTGTAGGTGTCGGTCAGGCCCCTCACTGCTCTGTTTCCTCAGACTTATTTCTCTTCTCCCCAGTTCCATCGGGAAGGAGCCAGTTATTGAGGGCTCTATGTACTGTGACGTTTCTACCACTAGAGGGCGATCTTAACCAGTGGCACAGCTGACACATTTGTGCAGTACAACTGAAGAACAGAGCAGAACTGTTTATTTCACCATCAGTCCTCTGTTAAGTCTGATGCTATTGAGTGGGTGGATAAATAAAAAGAGAGAAAATCACAGGCACATTTAAAAACATGTCAAGCTTTGGCTTCTATTAAAGGAATGATTCATTGTGATTCATCGTTCAGGGACATGTCATTACTAAACATGAAACACAGATAGCCTGGGCCTTGAAAATCCTGAGTATGTCCTCCACGACTTGAAAGACCCTTTAGTCGATACAGTGTGTGTGTGTGTGTGTGTGTGTGTGTGTGTGTGTGTGTGTGTGTGTGTGTGTGTGTGTGTGTGTGTGTGTGTGTGTGTGTGTGTGTGTGTGTGTGTGTGTGTGTGTGTGTGTGTGTGTGTGTGTGTGTGTGTGTGTGTGTGTGTGTGTGTGTGTGTGTGTGTGTGTGTGCTGTGTGTATGTTTTGTGTGTATTGTGTTGTGTGTGTGTGTTGTGTGTATGTTTTGTGTGTATTGTGTGTGTGTTCCATTGGGACGGTATTTTTCTGTCTACATATTATGTGTGAATGAGCATATGACCATGAGTATTGCATTATGTGTTATGTGGGATCCTACAACATGCTTCCCTGTGCTCCCTATGTGTTCCCTGGTTCATTACCACTAAGATCATAGGCTCTTACGTATCGTAAAAATCTGAAGGGAGAGAGGGGAGCACAGCCAAAGGTGGAGGTCTCTAGGTCTCGTGTCAGGGTTTCTATAACCATACAGGACATATATATATATATATATATATATATATATATATATATATATATATATATATATATATATATACACACACACACACATATAAACAACATGTACACACACCCATTTACACACACACACACATAAATAAATACACTTACACATGCATACATCCCCTCTGATGCACACACCCTGCTCCTACCCAACACCCAGACACACACACTCCACCACTCTTCCTACATTTCCTCCCAAGCATTCCTGCCTTTGGCTGTCTGAACACGTGCAGGGCAGTCCGAGTGCCTGCTGAGCCAAGCCCGGGCGTCTGGTTCTCATTTAGCTGGAGAATCAAATATTTGTACTGGAGTGCCCCAGCCCTGACCAAGGGTGTACCACCACCCCTCTACTGCCCTCCTTCTGAGGCTGCTTTTCAATTCTCTCATAATTCCCTAGTGTAGATGTTGATCTTAGGTCAGTTTTGTGTTTTCGGACCTGATGGTTAGGGTTAGGTTTGAGGGAGGGTACGCTGATCCTAGATCTGTATTTAATAGAGAGTTGTGCTGGACGGAGGTGGAGGGCTGGTAGTGGTCAGGCTAATCCTGCTGGATGGAGGAGAAGGTCATTTATGGGTGTGTTTGTTCATAGCTCTCGGCTGGTGGGGTGAAGAAGTCAGACGGCCCCTGTTGGCCTATTATTTGGTGTGTGTGTGGCTATGTGGGTGTTTTATAACTCTTGGCTATAGGGTGAAGTGGTTCTAACAGTGCTACTGGCCAGGACTGTGTGTGTGCGGGGAAGCATGGTTTTACCACCTCTGAGCTGTGGAATGCACAACAATCACACAAATTGAATGTGTGTACCAGTGTATTTGTGTACGTGTACAAAGGCAAGAAAAGTAGGTGAACCCTTTGGAATTACCCGGATCTCTGCATGAATTGGTCATCAAATTTCATCTGATCTTTATCTAAGTCACAACAATAGACAAACACAATGTGCTTAAACTAATAACACACAAACTGACTATATTGACTATATTGAAAACATAATTTAAACATTCACAGCCTAGGTTGTAAAAAGTATGTGAACCCCCTAGGCTAATGACTTCTCCAAAAGCTCATTGGAGTCAGGAGTCAGCTAACCTGGAGTCCAATCAATGAGACCAGATTGGAGATGTTGGTTAGAGCTGCCCTGCCAAATAAAAAACACACACAACATTTGAGTTTGCTATTCACATGAAGCATCGCCTGATGTGAACCATGCCTCAAACAAAAGAGGACCTAAGATTAAGAATTGTTGACTTGCATAAAGCTGGAAAGGGTATTTCTCTAAAAGCCTTAATGTTCATCAGTCCACAGTAAGACACATTGTCTATAAATGGAGAAAGTTCAGCACTGTTGCTACTCTCCCTTGGAATGGCCCTCCTGCAAAGATGACTGCAAGAGCACAGCGCAGAATACTCAATGAGGTTAAGAAGAATCCTAGAGTGTCAGCTAAAGACTTATAGAAATCTCTGGAACATGTTAACATCTCTTTTGACGAGTGTACAATACCTAAAACACTAAACAAGAATGATGATCATGGGAGGACACCACGGATGAAGCCACTACAGTTGAGTTGTTTGGAATGAACACACAACACTCTGTGTGGAGAAAAAAAGGCACAGCACACCAACATCAAAACCTCATCCCAACTGTAAAGTATGGTGGAGGGAGCATCATGGTTTGGGGCTGCTTTGCTGCCTCAGGGCCTGGACAGCTTGCTATCATCAATGGAAAAATGAATTCCCAAGTTTATCAAGACATTTTGCAGGAGAATGTTAGGCAATCTGTCCTCCAATTGAAGTTCAGCAGAAGTTGGGTGATGCAACAGGACAACGGCCCAAAACACAGAAGTAAATCAACAACAGAATGGCTTCAACAGAAGAAAATACACCTTCTGGACTGGAGTGGCCCAGCCTGAGTCCTGACCTTCTGGAGTGGCCCAGTCTGAGTCCTGACCTTCTGGAGTGGCCCAGTCTGAGTCCTGACCTTCTGGAGTGGCCCAGCCTGAGTCCTGACCTTCTGGAGTGGCCCAGCCTGAGTCCTGACCTTCTGGAGTGGCCCAGCCTGAGTCCTGACCTTCTGGAGTGGCCCAGCCTGAGTCCTGACCTTCTGGAGTGGCCCAGCCTGAGTCCTGACCTTCTGGAGTGGCCCAGCCTGAGTCCTGACCTTCTGGAGTGGCCCAGCCTGAGTCCTGACCTTCTGGAGTGGCCCAGCCTGAGTCCTGACCTTCTGGAGTGGCCCAGCCTGAGTCCTGACCTTCTGGAGTGGCCCAGCCTGAGTCCTGACCTTCTGGAGTGGCCCAGCCTGAGTCCTGACCTTCTGGAGTGACCCAGCCTGAGTCCTGACCTTCTGGAGTGGCCCAGCCTGAGTCCTGACCTTCTGGAGTGGCCCAGCCTGAGTCCTGACCTTCTGGAGTGGCCCAGCCTGAGTCCTGACCTTCTGGAGTGGCCCAGCCTGAGTCCTGACCTTCTGGAGTGGCCCAGCCTGAGTCCTGACCTTCTGGAGTGGCCCAGCCTGAGTCCTGACCTTCTGGAGTGGCCCAGCCTGAGTCCTGACCTTCTGGAGTGGCCCAGCCTGAGTCCTGACCTTCTGGAGTGGCCCAGCCTGAGTCCTGACCTTCTGGAGTGGCCCAGCCTGAGTCCTGACCTTCTGGAGCCTGGCCCAGTCTGAGTCCTGACCTTCTGGAGTGGCCCAGCCTGAGTCCTGACCTTCTGGAGTGGCCCAGCCTGAGTCCTGACCTTCTGGAGTGGCCCAGCCTGAGTCCTGACCTTCTGGAGTGGCCCAGCCTGAGTCCTGACCTTCTGGAGTGGCCCAGCCTGAGTCCTGACCTTCTGGAGTGGCCCAGCCTGAGTCCTGACCTTCTGGAGTGGCCCAGTCTGAGTCCTGACCTTCTGGAGTGGCCCAGCCTGAGTCCTGACCTTCTGGAGTGGCCCAGCCTGAGTCCTGACCTTCTGGAGTGGCCCAGCCTGAGTCCTGACCTTCTGGAGTGGCCCAGCCTGAGTCCTGACCTCTCAACCCCATTGAGATGCGGTGGCATGACCTTGAGAGCGGTTCCCACCAGACATCCCAAAAATATTGCTGAACTGAAACAGTTCTGTAAAGAGGAATGGTCCAAAATGTCTCCTGTTGTGCAGGTCTGATCCGCAACTGAGTTTGGTGGAGGTTGTTGCTGCCAAAGGAGGGCCAGAGTTCACATATTCTTTTCACCTTGCACTGTGAATGTTTACACCATGTGTTCAATAAATACATGAAAACATAAAATTGTTTGTGTGTTATTAGTTAAAACAGACTGTGTTTGTCATTTGTTGTGACCTAGATGAAGATCAGATCAAATGTTATGACCAATGTATGCAGAAATCCAGGTATTTCCAAAGGGTTCACATACTGTTTCTTGCCACTGTATGTGATATGTGGGCATGTGCACACATGTCCCTAAATGCTTGTGTCACCTTGCACTGTGAATGTTTACACCATGTGTTCAATAAATACATGAAAACATAAAAGTGTTTGTGTAGCTCTTGTGTGTGGATTCTGTGTATATATGTGTATGCATAGGAACTTTTCTGTCTGTTTTGTCAATCTGTGTGTGTGTGTGTGTGTGTGTGTGTGTGTGTGTGTGTGTGTGTGTGTGTGTGTGTGTGTGTGTGTGTGTGTGTGTGTGTGTGTGTGTGTGTGTGTGTGTGTGTGTGTGTGTGTGTGTGTGTGTGTGTGTGTGTGTGTGTGTGTGTGTGTGTGTGTGTGTATTCATACTTTATGTTTACAAACCAGCATCCTACTACTTCAGACCCTCATTCTGCTTTTCTGCATTCATACTTGCCTGTGTGTGCATCTACGAGAATGTCTGTGTGTGTGTGTGTTCTTACCGCTTGGCGGTAGGGAAGTAACGGGAGCACTCTGTTCCATCCCAGGCACAGTAGGGGTCACGGGCCAGACAGCACTCAGCGCAAGCCTTCCCGTACACCTCACAGCGGTGCAAAGGCATCTGGGAAACGCCTAGTGCCGAGCCCAGGTACAGCTGTTGCTGTTTGGTGGAAAGCTCCATTGCTGTGATGGGGGTGGGCTCCTGCAGAAAGACACAGTTAGAGAAGATATAACACTCTGATTCATTTAGACACCCCCCTCATAACTCCCTATGGAATTTCCCCACTCCTCCCTTTAATTTCAGAGCTAGACATTGATCATGTACCCTTCACTTCCCAACAAAATGACTGGTGTTCTATCACACTCCCTTTAATATTTTCCATGTAAATGCAATCGATTATAACCATAACCAGTTTCCCAGTGTGTGACCGTACCCTGAACACGGTCATCTCCTCCAGGACCACCTCTTCCAGGTCATGCCAGCTCTCTCTTGGGATGGTAACCACCTTCAGGACCGTGCCCAGATCTACAACAGGAAACACACATCAGTATTCAGTTATCTATCTGACTCTAACCACCTACAGGACCGTGCCCAGGTCTATAACAGGAAACATACATCAGTATTCAGTTATCTATCTGACTCTAACCACCTACAGGACCGTGCCCAGGTCTATAACAGGAAACATACATCAGTATTCAGTTATCTCTCTGACTCTAACCACCTACAGGACCGTGCCCAGGTCTATAACAGGAAACATACATCAGTATTCAGTTATCTATCAGACTCTAACCACCTACAGGACCGTGCCCAGGGCTACAACAGGAAACATACATCAGTATTCAGTTATCTCTCTGACTCTAACCACCTTCAGGACCGTGCCCAGGTCTATAACAGGAAACATACATCAGTATTCAGTTATCTATCTGACTCTAACCACCTTCAGGACCGTGCCCAGGTCTATAACAGGAAACATACATCAGTATTCAGTTATCTATCTGACTCTAACCACCTACAGGACCGTGCCCAGGTCTACAACAGGAAACATACATCAGTATTCAGTTATCTATCTGACTCTAACCACCTACAGGACCGTGCCCAGGTCTACGACAGCACATTTAATTCACTACAATATAACTGTTCAGTCACTCAAGGTCAAAAGAAGGAGGCAACGAATCCTTGCAGGATTTCCTTTTTATTGAAGTTGATGTCAAGGTGAGCTTCGCTCAAGGGGACATTTACTTGGCTTGGCAAATTATAAATTCCCTATTAAAAAACATGGACTTTTTTTACGTAGCTTTCAACCAGTTGGATTGCTATTTTAAAAAAAGGATAATCTAAAAATAAATGAATCATATCTCACTGACCTGTTCCAATGAACATGACGTCGTACTGTCCGTCCTCGGCCTCCACCTTGTCCACCACTAGCTGGGAGAACTGGTAGTCCACATCAGTCCTCACCACGATGGGACGACCCCCGATGGGGTGCACAGGGTTAAACATGGCCGGGTGGCCCCGCGCAAAGGTGATCACATCATCAGGGAGGTCCTTGGTGGAGTCAAAGCCCCCAAACGTTTTACTGGGGCACTATGAAGAACAAGAGGCTATAGGTCAGGTTTAATACATCTATGTGTCTGGAACTGAGGTCATAGATGGGGCACTATGAAGAGCAGGAGGTTCTAGAGTTAACAAGTCACATTTAATACATCTATGTGTCTGGAACTGAGGTCATAGCTGGGGCACTATGAAGAGCAGGAGGTTCTAGAGTTAACAAGTCACATTTAATACATCTATGTGTCTGGAACTGAGGTCATAGCTGGGGCACTATGAAGAACAGGAGGTTCTAGAGTTAACAAGTCACATTTAATACATCTATGTGTCTGGAACTGAGGTCATAGCTGGGGCACTATGAAGAGCAGGAGGTTCTAGAGTTAACAAGTCACATTTAATACATCTATGTGTCTGGAACTGAGGTCATAGCTGGGGCACTATGAAGAGCAGGAGGTTCTAGAGTTAACAAGTCACATTTAATACATCTATGTGTCTGGAACTGAGGTCATAGCTGGGGCACTATGAAGAACAGGAGGTTCTAGAGTTAACAAGTCACATTTAATACATCTATGTGTCTGGAACTGAGGTCATAGCTGGTGCACTATGAAGAACAGGAGGTTCTAGAGTTAACAAGTCACATTTAATACATCTATGTGTCTGGAACTGAGGTCATAGCTGGGGCACTATGAAGAGCAGGAGGTTCTAGAGTTAACAAGTCACATTTAATACATCTATGTGTCTGGAACTGAGGTCATAGCTGGGGCACTATGAAGAGCAGGAGGTTCTAGAGTTAACAAGTCACATTTAATACATCTATGTGTCTGGAACTGAGGTCATAGATGGGGCACTATGAAGAACAGGAGGTTCTAGAGTTAACAAGTCACATGTAATACATCTATGTGTCTGGAACTGAGGTCATAGCTGGGGCACTATGAAGAACAGGAGGTTCTAGAGTTAACAAGTCACATTTAATACATCTATGTGTCTGGAACTGAGGTCATAGATGGGGCACTATGAAGAACAGGAGGTTCTAGAGTTAACAAGTCACATTTAATACATCTATGTGTCTGGAACTGAGGTCATAGCTGGGGTACTATGAAGAACAGGAGGTTCTAGAGTTAACAAGTCACATTTAATACATCTATGTGTCTGGAACTGAGGTCATAGATGGGGCACTATGAAGAACAGGAGGTTCTAGAGTTAACAAGTCACATTTAATACATCTATGTGTCTGGAACTGAGGTCATAGATGGGGCACTTTGAAGAACAGGAGGTTCTAGAGTTAACAAGTCACATTTAATACATCTATGTGTCTGGAACTGAGGTCATAGATGGGGCACTATGAAGAACAGGAGGTTCTAGAGTTAACAAGTCACATTTAATACATCTATGTGTCTGGAACTGAGGTCATAGCTGGGGCACTATGAAGAACAGGAGGTTCTAGAGTTAACAAGTCACATTTAATACATCTATGTGTCTGGAACTGAGGTCATAGCTGGGGCACTATGAAGAGCAGGAGGTTCTAGAGTTAACAAGTCACATTTAATACATCTATGTGTCTGGAACTGAGGTCATAGCTGGGGCACTATGAAGAGCAGGAGGTTCTAGAGTTAACAAGTCACATTTAATACATCTATGTGTCTGGAACTGAGGTCATAGCTGGGGCACTATGAAGAACAGGAGGTTCTAGAGTTAACAAGTCACATTTAATACATCTATGTGTCTGGAACTGAGGTCATAGCTGGTGCACTATGAAGAACAGGAGGTTCTAGAGTTAACAAGTCACATTTAATACATCTATGTGTCTGGAACTGAGGTCATAGCTGGGGCACTATGAAGAGCAGGAGGTTCTAGAGTTAACAAGTCACATTTAATACATCTATGTGTCTGGAACTGAGGTCATAGCTGGGGCACTATGAAGAGCAGGAGGTTCTAGAGTTAACAAGTCACATTTAATACATCTATGTGTCTGGAACTGAGGTCATAGATGGGGCACTATGAAGAACAGGAGGTTCTAGAGTTAACAAGTCACATTTAATACATCTATGTGTCTGGAACTGAGGTCATAGCTGGGGCACTATGAAGAACAGGAGGTTCTAGAGTTAACAAGTCACATTTAATACATCTATGTGTCTGGAACTGAGGTCATAGCTGGGGCACTATGAAGAACAGGAGGTTCTAGAGTTAACAAGTCACATTTAATACATCTATGTGTCTGGAACTGAGGTCATAGATGGGGCACTATGAAGAACAGGAGGTTCTAGAGTTAACAAGTCACATTTAATACATCTATGTGTCTGGAACTGAGGTCATAGATGGGGCACTATGAAGAACAGGAGGTTCTAGAGTTAACAAGTCACATTTAATACATCTATGTGTCTGGAACTGAGGTCATAGATGGGGCACTTTGAAGAACAGGAGGTTCTAGAGTTAACAAGTCACATTTAATACATCTATGTGTCTGGAACTGAGGTCATAGATGGGGCACTATGAAGAACAGGAGGTTCTAGAGTTAACAAGTCACATTTAATACATCTATGTGTCTGGAACTGAGGTCATAGCTGGGGCACTATGAAGAACAGGAGGTTCTAGAGTTAACAAGTCACATTTAATACATCTATGTGTCTGGAACTGAGGTCATAGCTGGGGCACTATGAAGAACAGGAGGTTCTAGAGTTAACAAGTCACATTTAATACATCTATGTGTCTGGAACTGAGGTCATAGCTGGGGTACTATGAAGAACAGGAGGTTCTAGAGTTAACAAGTCACATTTAATACATCTATGTGTCTGGAACTGAGGTCATAGATGGGGCACTATGAAGAACAGGAGGTTCTAGAGTTAACAAGTCACATTTAATACATCTATGTGTCTGGAACTGAGGTCATAGCTGGGGTACTATGAAGAACAGGAGGTTCTAGAGTTAACAAGTCACATTTAATACATCTATGTGTCTGGAACTGAAGTCATAGCTGGGGTACTATGAAGAACAGGAGGTTCTAGAGTTAACAAGTCACATTTAATACATCTATGTGTCTGGAACTGAGGTCATAGATGGGGCACTATGAAGAACAGGAGGTTCTAGAGTTAACAAGTCACATTTAATACATCTATGTGTCTGGAACTGAGGTCATAGCTGGGGTACTATGAAGAACAGGAGGTTCTAGAGTTAACAAGTCACATTTAATACATCTATGTGTCTGGAACTGAAGTCATAGCTGGGGTACTATGAAGAACAGGAGGTTCTAGAGTTAACAAGTCACATTTAATACATCTATGTGTCTGGAACTGAGGTCATAGATGGGGCACTATGAAGAACAGGAGGTTCTAGAGTTAACAAGTCACATTTAATACATCTATGTGTCTGGAACTGAGGTCATAGCTGGGGCACTATGAAGAACAGGAGGTTCTAGAGTTAACAAGTCACATTTAATACATCTATGTGTCTGGAACTGAGGTCATAGATGGGGCACTATGAAGAACAGGAGGTTCTAGAGTTAACAAGTCACATTTAATACATCTATGTGTCTGGAACTGAGGTCATAGCTGGGGCACTATGAAGAACAGGAGGTTCTAGAGTTAACAAGTCACATTTAATACATCTATGTGTCTGGAACTGAGGTCATAGCTGGGGCACTATGAAGAGCAGGAGGTTCTAGAGTTAACAAGTCACATTTAATACATCTATGTGTCTGGAACTGAGGTCATAGCTGGGGCACTATGAAGAACAGGAGGTTCTAGAGTTAACAAGTCACATTTAATACATCTATGTGTCTGGAACTGAGGTCATAGATGGGGCACTATGAAGAACAGGAGGTTCTAGAGTTAACAAGTCACATTTAATACATCTATGTGTCTGGAACTGAGGTCATAGATGGGGCACTATGAAGAACAGGAGGTTCTAGAGTTAACAAGTCACATTTAATACATCTATGTGTCTGGAACTGAGGTCATAGATGGGGCACTGGGGCACTATGAAGAACAGGAGGTTCTAGAGTTAACAAGTCACATTTAATACATCTATGTGTCTGGAACTGAGGTCATAGATGGGGCACTATGAAGAACAGGAGGTTCTAGAGTTAACAAGTCACATTTAATACATCTATGTGTCTGGAACTGAGGTCATAGCTGGGGCACTATGAAGAACAGGAGGTTCTAGAGTTAACAAGTCACATTTAATACATCTATGTGTCTGGAACTGAGGTCATAGCTGGGGCACTATGAAGAACAGGAGGTTCTAGAGTTAACAAGTCACATTTAATACATCTATGTGTCTGGAACTGAGGTCATAGAACTGGGGCACTATGAAGAACAGGAGGTTCTAGAGTTAACAAGTCACATTTAATACATCTATGTGTCTGGAACTGAGGTCATAGATGGGGCACTATGAAGAACAGGAGGTTCTAGAGTTAACAAGTCACATTTAATACATCTATGTGTCTGGAACTGAGGTCATAGCTGGGGTACTATGAAGAACAGGAGGTTCTAGAGTTAACAAGTCACATTTAATACATCTATGTGTCTGGAACTGAAGTCATAGCTGGGGTACTATGAAGAACAGGAGGTTCTAGAGTTAACAAGTCACATTTAATACATCTATGTGTCTGGAACTGAGGTCATAGATGGGGCACTATGAAGAACAGGAGGTTCTAGAGTTAACAAGTCACATTTAATACATCTATGTGTCTGGAACTGAGGTCATAGCTGGGGTACTATGAAGAACAGGAGGTTCTAGAGTTAACAAGTCACATTTAATACATCTATGTGTCTGGAACTGAAGTCATAGCTGGGGTACTATGAAGAACAGGAGGTTCTAGAGTTAACAAGTCACATTTAATACATCTATGTGTCTGGAACTGAGGTCATAGATGGGGCACTATGAAGAACAGGAGGTTCTAGAGTTAACAAGTCACATTTAATACATCTATGTGTCTGGAACTGAGGTCATAGATGGGGCACTATGAAGAACAGGAGGTTCTAGAGTTAACAAGTCACATTTAATACATCTATGTGTCTGGAACTGAGGTCATAGCTGGGGCACTATGAAGAACAGGAGGTTCTAGAGTTAACAAGTCACATTTAATACATCTATGTGTCTGGAACTGAGGTCATAGATGGGGCACTATGAAGAACAGGAGGTTCTAGAGTTAACAAGTCACATTTAATACATCTATGTGTCTGGAACTGAGGTCATAGCTGGGGCACTATGAAGAACAGGAGGTTCTAGAGTTAACAAGTCACATTTAATACATCTATGTGTCTGGAACTGAGGTCATAGCTGGGGCACTATGAAGAACAGGAGGTTCTAGAGTTAACAAGTCACATTTAATACATCTATGTGTCTGGAACTGAGGTCATAGCTGGGGCACTATGAAGAACAGGAGGTTCTAGAGTTAACAAGTCACATTTAATACATCTATGTGTCTGGAACTGAGGTCATAGATGGGGCACTATGAAGAACAGGAGGTTCTAGAGTTAACAAGTCACATTTAATACATCTATGTGTCTGGAACTGAGGTCATAGCTGGGGCACTATGAAGAACAGGAGGTTCTAGAGTTAACAAGTCACATTTAATACATCTATGTGTCTGGAACTGAGGTCATAGCTGGGGCACTATGAAGAACAGGAGGTTCTAGAGTTAACAAGTCACATTTAATACATCTATGTGTCTGGAACTGAGGTCATAGATGGGGCACTATGAAGAACAGGAGGTTCTAGAGTTAACAAGTCACATTTAATACATCTATGTGTCTGGAACTGAGGTCATAGATGGGGCACTATGAAGAACAGGAGGTTCTAGAGTTAACAAGTCACATTTAATACATCTATGTGTCTGGAACTGAGGTCATAGATGGGGCACTATGAAGAACAGGAGGTTCTAGAGTTAACAAGTCACATTTAATACATCTATGTGTCTGGAACTGAGGTCATAGCTGGGGCACTATGAAGAACAGGAGGTTCTAGAGTTAACAAGTCACATTTAATACATCTATGTGTCTGGAACTGAGGTCATAGCTGGGGCACTATGAAGAACAGGAGGTTCTAGAGTTAACAAGTCACATTTAATACATCTATGTGTCTGGAACTGAGGTCATAGCTGGGGCACTATGAAGAACAGGAGGTTCTAGAGTTAACAAGTCACATTTAATACATCTATGTGTCTGGAACTGAGGTCATAGATGGGGCACTATGAAGAACAGGAGGTTCTAGAGTTAACAAGTCACATTTAATACATCTATGTGTCTGGAACTGAGGTCATAGATGGGGCACTATGAAGAACAGGAGGTTCTAGAGTTAACAAGTCACATTTAATACATCTATGTGTCTGGAACTGAGGTCATAGATGGGGCACTATGAAGAACAGGAGGTTCTAGAGTTAACAAGTCACATTTAATACATCTATGTGTCTGGAACTGAGGTCATAGATGGGGCACTATGAAGAACAGGAGGTTCTAGAGTTAACAAGTCACATTTAATACATCTATGTGTCTGGAACTGGAACTGAGGTCATAGCTGGGGCACTATGAAGAACAGGAGGTTCTAGAGTTAACAAGTCACATTTAATACATCTATGTGTCTGGAACTGAGGTCATAGCTGGGGCACTATGAAGAACAGGAGGTTCTAGAGTTAACAAGTCACATTTAATACATCTATGTGTCTGGAACTGAGGTCATAGCTGGGGTACTATGAAGAACAGGAGGTTCTAGAGTTAACAAGTCACATTTAATACATCTATGTGTCTGGAACTGAGGTCATAGATGGGGCACTATGAAGAACAGGAGGTTCTAGAGTTAACAAGTCACATTTAATACATCTATGTGTCTGGAACTGAGGTCATAGCTGGGGTACTATGAAGAACAGGAGGTTCTAGAGTTAACAAGTCACATTTAATACATCATGTGTCTGGAACTATCATAGCTGGGGTACTATGAAGAACAGGAGGTTCTAGAGTTAACAAGTCACATTTAATACATCTATGTGTCTGGAACTGAGGGGGCTGGGGCACTATGAAGAACAGGAGGTTCTAGAGTTAACAAGTCACATTTAATACATCTATGTGTCTGGAACTGAGGTCATAGATGGGGCACTATGAAGAACAGGAGGTTCTAGAGTTAACAAGTCACATTTAATACATCTATGTGTCTGGAACTGAGGTCATAGCTGGGGCACTATGAAGAACAGGAGGTTCTAGAGTTAACAAGTCACATTTAATACATCTATGTGTCTGGAACTGAGGTCATAGCTGGGGTACTATGAAGAACAGGAGGTTCTAGAGTTAACAAGTCACATTTAATACATCTATGTGTCTGGAACTGAGGTCATAGATGGGGCACTATGAAGAACAGGAGGTTCTAGAGTTAACAAGTCACATTTAATACATCTATGTGTCTGGAACTGAGGTCATAGATGGGGCACTATGAAGAACAGGAGGTTCTAGAGTTAACAAGTCACATTTAATACATCTATGTGTCTGGAACTGAGGTCATAGCTGGGGCACTATGAAGAACAGGAGGTTCTAGAGTTAACAAGTCACATTTAATACATCTATGTGTCTGGAACTGAGGTCATAGATGGGGCACTATGAAGAACAGGAGGTTCTAGAGTTAACAAGTCACATTTAATACATCTATGTGTCTGGAACTGAGGTCATAGCTGGGGCACTATGAAGAGCAGGAGGTTCTAGAGTTAACAAGTCACATTTAATACATCTATGTGTCTGGAGGTCTATGTGTCTGGAACTGAGGTCATAGCTGGGGCACTATGAAGAGCAGGAGGTTCTAGAGTTAACAAGTCACATTTAATACATCTATGTGTCTGGAACTGAGGTCATAGCTGGGGCACTATGAAGAACAGGAGGTTCTAGAGTTAACAAGTCACATTTAATACATCTATGTGTCTGGAACTGAGGTCATAGATGGGGCACTATGAAGAACAGGAGGTTCTAGAGTTAACAAGTCACATTTAATACATCTATGTGTCTGGAACTGAGGTCATAGCTGGGGCACTATGAAGAACAGGAGGTTCTAGAGTTAACAAGTCACATTTAATACATCTATGTGTCTGGAACTGAGGTCATAGCTGGGGCACTATGAAGAACAGGAGGTTCTAGAGTTAACAAGTCACATTTAATACATCTATGTGTCTGGAACTGAGGTCATAGATGGGGCACTATGAAGAACAGGAGGTTCTAGAGTTAACAAGTCACATTTAATACATCTATGTGTCTGGAACTGAGGTCATAGATGGGGCACTATGAAGAACAGGAGGTTCTAGAGTTAACAAGTCACATTTAATACATCTATGTGTCTGGAACTGAGGTCATAGATGGGGCACTATGAAGAACAGGAGGTTCTAGAGTTAACAAGTCACATTTAATACATCTATGTGTCTGGAACTGAGGTCATAGATGGGGCACTATGAAGAACAGGAGGTTCTAGAGTTAACAAGTCACATTTAATACATCTATGTGTCTGGAACTGAAGTCATAGATGGGGTACTATGAAGAACAGGAGGTTCTAGAGTTAACAAGTCACATTTAATACATCTATGTGTCTGGAACTGAGGTCATAGATGGGGCACTATGAAGAACAGGAGGTTCTAGAGTTAACAAGTCACATTTAATACATCTATGTGTCTGGAACTGAGGTCATAGATGGGGCACTATGAAGAACAGGAGGTTCTAGAGTTAACAAGTCACATTTAATACATCTATGTGTCTGGAACTGAAGTCATAGCTGGGGTACTATGAAGAACAGGAGGTTCTAGAGTTAACAAGTCACATTTAATACATCTATGTGTCTGGAACTGAGGTCATAGATGGGGCAATATGAAGAACAGGAGGTTCTAGAGTTAACAAGTCACATTTAATACATCTATGTGTCTGGAACTGAGGTCATAGATGGGGCACTATGAAGAACAGGAGGTTCTAGAGTTAACAAGTCACATTTAATACATCTATGTGTCTGGAACTGAGGTCATAGCTGGGGCACTATGAAGAACAGGAGGTTCTAGAGTTAACAAGTCACATTTAATACATCTATGTGTCTGGAACTGAGGTCATAGATGGGGCACTATGAAGAACAGGAGGTTCTAGAGTTAACAAGTCACATTTAATACATCTATGTGTCTGGAACTGAGGTCATAGATGGGGTACTATGAAGAACAGGAGGTTCTAGAGTTAACAAGTCACATTTAATACATCTATGTGTCTGGAACTGAAGTCATAGTACTATGAAGAACAGGAGGGGTTAACAAGTCACATTTAATACATCTACTATGAAGAACAGGAGGTTCTAGAGTTAACAAGTCACATTTAATACATCTATGTGTCTGGAACTGAGGTCATAACAAGATGGGGTCAGATGGGGCACTATGAAGAACAGGAGGTTCTAGAGTTAACAAGTCACATTTAATACATCTATGTGTCTGGAACTGAGGTCATAGATGGGGCACTATGAAGAACAGGAGGTTCTAGAGTTAACAAGTCACATTTAATACATCTATGTGTCTGGAACTGAGGTCATAGCTGGGGCACTATGAAGAACAGGAGGTTCTAGAGTTAACAAGTCACATTTAATACATCTATGTGTCTGGAACTGAGGTCATAGCTGGGGTACTATGAAGAACAGGAGGTTCTAGAGTTAACAAGTCACATTTAATACATCTATGTGTCTGGAACTGAGGTCATAGATGGGGCACTATGAAGAACAGGAGGTTCTAGAGTTAACAAGTCACATTTAATACATCTATGTGTCTGGAACTGAGGTCATAGCTGGGTCACATTTAATACATCTATGTGTCTGGAACTGAGGTCATAGCTGGGGTACTATGAAGAACAGGAGGTTCTAGAGTTAACAAGTCACATTTAATACATCTATGTGTCTGGAACTGAAGTCATAGCTGGGGTACTATGAAGAACAGGAGGTTCTAGAGTTAACAAGTCACATTTAATACATCTATGTGTCTGGAACTGAGGTCATAGATGGGGCACTATGAAGAACAGGAGGTTCTAGAGTTAACAAGTCACATTTAATACATCTATGTGTCTGGAACTGAGGTCATAGAACTGGGGTACTATGAAGAACAGGAGGTTCTAGAGTTAACAAGTCACATTTAATACATCTATGTGTCTGGAACTGAAGTCATAGCTGGGGTACTATGAAGAACAGGAGGTTCTAGAGTTAACAAGTCACATTTAATACATCTATGTGTCTGGAACTGAGGTCATAGATGGGGTCTGGAACTATGAAGAACAGGAGGTTCTAGAGTTAACAAGTCACATTTAATACATCTATGTGTCTGGAACTGAGGTCATAGATGGGGCACTATGAAGAAGAACAGGAGGTTCTAGAGTTAACAAGTCACATTTAATACATCTATGTGTCTGGAACTGAGGTCATAGCTGGGGCACTATGAAGAACAGGAGGTTCTAGAGTTAACAAGTCACATTTAATACATCTATGTGTCTGGAACTGAGGTCATAGATGGGGCACTATGAAGAACAGGAGGTTCTAGAGTTAACAAGTCACATTTAATACATCTATGTGTCTGGAACTGAGGTCATAGCTGGGGCACTATGAAGAGCAGGAGGTTCTAGAGTTAACAAGTCACATTTAATACATCTATGTGTCTGGAACTGAGGTCATAGCTGGGGCACTATGAAGAGCAGGAGGTTCTAGAGTTAACAAGTCACATTTAATACATCTATGTGTCTGGAACTGAGGTCATAGCTGGGGCACTATGAAGAGCAGGAGGTTCTAGAGTTAACAAGTCACATTTAATACATCTATGTGTCTGGAACTGAGGTCATAGCTGGGGCACTATGAAGAGCAGGAGGTTCTAGAGTTAACAAGTCACATTTAATACATCTATGTGTCTGGAACTGAGGTCATAGATGGGGCACTATGAAGAACAGGAGGTTCTAGAGTTAACAAGTCACATTTAATACATCTATGTGTCTGGAACTGAGGTCATAGCTGGGGCACTATGAAGAACAGGAGGTTCTAGAGTTAACAAGTCACATTTAATACATCTATGTGTCTGGAACTGAGGTCATAGCTGGGGCACTATGAAGAACAGGAGGTTCTAGAGTTAACAAGTCACATTTAATACATCTATGTGTCTGGAACTGAGGTCATAGATGGGGCACTATGAAGAACAGGAGGTTCTAGAGTCAACAAGTCACATTTAATACATCTATGTGTCTGGAACTGAGGTCATAGATGGGGCACTATGAAGAACAGGAGGTTCTAGAGTTAACAAGTCACATTTAATACATCTATGTGTCTGGAACTGAGGTCATAGATGGGGCACTATGAAGAACAGGAGGTTCTAGAGTTAACAAGTCACATTTAATACATCTATGTGTCTGGAACTGAGGTCATAGATGGGGCACTATGAAGAACAGGAGGTTCTAGAGTTAACAAGTCACATTTAATACATCTATGTGTCTGGAACTGAAGTCATAGCTGGGGTACTATGAAGAACAGGAGGTTCTAGAGTTAACAAGTCACATTTAATACATCTATGTGTCTGGAACTGAGGTCATAGATGGGGCACTATGAAGAACAGGAGGTTCTAGAGTTAACAAGTCACATTTAATACATCTATGTGTCTGGAACTGAGGTCATAGATGGGGCACTATGAAGAACAGGAGGTTCTAGAGTTAACAAGTCACATTTAATACATCTATGTGTCTGGAACTGAAGTCATAGCTGGGGTACTATGAAGAACAGGAGGTTCTAGAGTTAACAAGTCACATTTAATACATCTATGTGTCTGGAACTGAGGTCATAGATGGGGCAATATGAAGAACAGGAGGTTCTAGAGTTAACAAGTCACATTTAATACATCTATGTGTCTGGAACTGAGGTCATAGATGGGGCACTATGAAGAACAGGAGGTTCTAGAGTTAACAAGTCACATTTAATACATCTATGTGTCTGGAACTGAGGTCATAGATGGGGTACTATGAAGAACAGGAGGTTCTAGAGTTAACAAGTCACATTTAATACATCTATGTGTCTGGAACTGAAGTCATAGCTGGGGTACTATGAAGAACAGGAGGTTCTAGAGTTAACAAGTCACATTTAATACATCTATGTGTCTGGAACTGAGGTCATAGATGGGGCACTATGAAGAACAGGAGGTTCTAGAGTTAACAAGTCACATTTAATACATCTATGTGTCTGGAACTGAGGTCATAGATGGGGCACTATGAAGAACAGGAGGTTCTAGAGTTAACAAGTCACATTTAATACATCTATGTGTCTGGAACTGAGGTCATAGCTGGGGCACTATGAAGAACAGGAGGTTCTAGAGTTAACAAGTCACATTTAATACATCTATGTGTCTGGAACTGAGGTCATAGATGGGGCACTATGAAGAACAGGAGGTTCTAGAGTTAACAAGTCACATTTAATACATCTATGTGTCTGGAACTGAGGTCATAGATGGGGTACTATGAAGAACAGGAGGTTCTAGAGTTAACAAGTCACATTTAATACATCTATGTGTCTGGAACTGAAGTCATAGCTGGGGTACTATGAAGAACAGGAGGTTCTAGAGTTAACAAGTCACATTTAATACATCTATGTGTCTGGAACTGAGGTCATAGATGGGGCACTATGAAGAACAGGAGGTTCTAGAGTTAACAAGTCACATTTAATACATCTATGTGTCTGGAACTGAGGTCATAGATGGGGCACTATGAAGAACAGGAGGTTCTAGAGTTAACAAGTCACATTTAATACATCTATGTGTCTGGAACTGAGGTCATAGCTGGGGCACTATGAAGAACAGGAGGTTCTAGAGTTAACATCTATGTGTCTGGAACTGAGGTCATATGTATTTCATGTTGAGCCGTGTTATAATAAGTAGGGAATATGGTTATTGAGGTTATTGCGATGAATACTAATGTTATGTTTTCCTTTCATTATTCTCCTATTACCTTGCTATAACTATTGATATTCATGACTTCTATAAAAGTTGACACGTGTGCCATCAGTCACTTGCTACTTCCATACGTAAATATAGGTATCAGTTGTGAATGACTTGTATTTGTCTATTAGCTTCTAAGTAGCAGCTATGAGGTGCTATAACTTGTCATAACCCCCATATGACCCCCCTGTGACTCACCGTGCCAGGGCGGGGGTAGGGCACCCTCCCCTGGAAGGGTACCCACTGGTAGGTGGGCCCATCTCGGTGGGCATAGGGACCCAGGAAGACCCTCCGGATGTCTGCCATGTTGTACATACACACTGCTGAGCCTTTGAATATGTTACTGTAGAGGGGGAGTATGGAGGGAGGGAGAGAGGATGAGAAGAGAGGTAGAGGGAAAGAGGGAGAGAGGGAGAGGGAGAGAGGATGAGAAGAGAGGTAGAGGGAAAGAGGGAGAGAGGGAGAGGGAGAGAGGATGAGAAGAGAGGTAGAGGGAAAGAGGGAGAGAGGGAGAGGGAGAGAGGATGAGAAGAGAGGTAGAGGGAAAGAGGGAGAGAGGGAAAGAGGGAGAGAGGGAGAGGGAGAGAGGATGAGAAGAGAGGTAGAGGGAAAGAGGGAGAGGGAAAGAGGGAGAGAGGGAGAGGGAGAGAGGATGAGAAGAGAGGTAGAGGGAAAGAGGGAGAGAGGGAGAGGGAGAGAGGATGAGAAGAGAGGTAGAGGGAAAGAGGGAGAGAGGGAAAGAGGGAGAGAGGGAGAGGGAGAGAGGATGAGAAGAGAGGTAGAGGGAAAGAGGGAGAGAGGATGAGAAGAGAGGTAGAGGGAAAGAGGGAGAGAGGGAGAGGGAGAGAGGATGAGAAGAGAGGTAGAGGGAAAGAGGGAGAGAGGGAGAGGGAGAGAGAGAGAGAGAGGAGGGGGGAGACTGTGAGACCCATAACCATCACAACATAAGACAATAACAATATCCAGGTCTGATATTATAGCTGTAGAAGA
>NW_025745772.1:186562-224062 GCF_021184085.1 Oncorhynchus gorbuscha | reverse complement strand
TTACGCAGCTCGTCGAAGTGTGTGTCGATGCCGTTGAGGCCTGGCACTGAGCAGGTCAGTCTGGCCTTGAGGAAGGTGGTCCACTTATTGACCAGACTCCTGTGACCTCCCAGGTCATTCTGCAGGGACAGACACACACAAACACACACACACGTTACACACACAAATAAACACACACACGCTACACACACAAACACATACACGTTACACACACAAATAAACACACACACGTTACACACACTCACAATACACACACACCTTACACACACAAACACACGTGTTACACACACTCACAATACACACACACCTTACACACACAAACACACATACGTTACACACACAGATAGTCTACAGACAGGCATGAAAATCCACAATATATAATACTTGTGTGAATTCAGCTTTGATACTGGGGAACATCTGTGTATGTGACATATTTCTGTGTCCCTGTGAATGGAACTGTGTGTGTGAGAGTTTAACATGTCCATGACTTGTGTGTGAGTTTAATATATCCATGATGTGTGTGTGAGTTTAATATATTCATGACTTGTGTGTGAGTTTAATATATCCATGATGTGTGTGTGAGTTTAATATATTCATGATGTGTGTGTGAGTTTAATATATTCATGATGTGTGTGTGAGTTTAATATATTCATGATGTGTGTGTGAGTTTAATATATTCATGATGTGTGTGTGAGTTTAATATATTCATGATGTGTGTGTGAGTTTAATATATCCATGATGTGTGTGTGAGTTTAATATATCCATGATGTGTGTGTGAGTTTAATATATCCATGATGTGTGTGTGAGTTTAATATATTCCATGATGTGTGTGTGAGTTTAATATATTCATGATGTGTGTGTGAGTTTAATATATTCATGATGTGTGTGTGAGTTTAATATATTCCATGATGTGTGTGAGAGTTTAATATATCCATGATGTGTGTGTGAGTGCATGCTAGTTTGTTTCAGTGTGTTTTGTGTGCGTGTCCATGCGTCCATGTGTGTTTGCGTGTCTGTCTGTGCATGTCAGTGTGTGCATGGGATGCTTGTGTGTGTGTTTGTGTGTGTGTTGTTACCTTACACAGTTGTCCTATGCGGGCAATAGTGGCCTTGCCAGTGTGTTCTCCATCCATGGCGTTCTCTTTGAAGAAGAGGAAGATCTTATCATCCTCAGGGTTGTCACTCTCTGGGATCAGGTTTACACCTACAAACCTGGGGTCTGACACATACACACACACACACACACATACACACACACACACACACATGTTAACAAATACACGGGTACAAACACACACGCGCACACACACACAAACTGCTTACAGACATGATCAAACATTCAAACACATATGTGCAAACACAGATACATGAGCACGCAAACAAACACCAGCTTGATAAACAAACAATGCCTAATTTTCACTAGGGCTTAACCATGAAACCCTCATATCCGCATTAAACCAACCGCTATTTAATTCCACCATGTCCTCCATCCTCCAGTCCTTCATAACCCCTATTAGAAGACACCTCCATCCTCCAGTCCTTCATAACCCCTATTAGAAGACACCTCCATCCTCCAGTCCTCCATAACCCCTATTAGAAGATACCTCCATCCTCCAGTCCTCCATAACCCCTAGTAGAAGACAGCTCCATCCTCCAGTCCTCCATAACCCCTATTAGAAGACACCTCCATCCTCCAGTCCTCCATAACCCCTTTTTAGAAGACACCTCCAAACAAACACATATGACTCTGATTCTATGTAATATACACTTCAGAATGTGTAACAAATGGCACCCTATTCCCTATATAGTGCACTTCTACATAGGGTATAGGGTGCCATTTGGGACACAGCCTAATACATCGATTGCAGATTTCGGAGTGCGAGGAAATCAAACTCCTAAATTACTTGAGCCAAGAGCCTAGGGCTTGAATATCCCCAGCTAAAGGGATAGAGCTCTTTACGGAAAACTGATCTGGGAGCAGTCAGTCATGGAGGCGTCGGCACGGGAAAGGAGAGATGGCGTTTCGCCAACCCAACTAAGTTAGAGAGAGAGCAACAAGCGGGGCAGTGTTATGGTGGCGGTAAGCTCCACACACACACACACACACACTGACACACACACACACTGACACACACACGCACAAGGGTGCGAATATATTTGGCCACAACTGTATATACACACACACTCACACAATACAGGATGTGGCCGTGAAAAGGGAGACCCATGGCCAAAGCAGGACCTTTACGCTGCCAGATTTATACTGTCTCCATGTGGATGGGAGTCCCAAACACAGATATGCAAGTACACACACACACGCACACACAGACATTTAATAAATGCACAGTGCGCGAGCAGACGGATGCACACACACACAGCCATTTAATAAATGCACAGTGCGCGAGCAGACGGATGCACACACACACACACACACACACACACACACACACACACACACACACACACACACACACACACACACACACACACACACACACACACACACACACACACACACCACCACCAAACACACACACACACACACACACACACACACACACACACACACACACACACACACACACACACACACACACACACACACACACACACACACACACAACCCCCCCCACACCACCACCACCAAACACACACACACACACACACACAACCCCCCCCACCACCACCACCCACACACACACACACACACACACACACACACACACACACACACACACACACACACACACACACACACACACACACACACACACACACACACACACACACACACACACACACACACCCCCCCCCCACACCACCACCACCAAACACACACAAGAACGGCTGCACTCATGCCATTCAATACATTTAGTGTTGCACAAAGGCCATTTCATTGGTCGTGGGCTTAACTATAAACCCGAGTTAGGAGTGTTAACAGATCGGCAGGATGTGTAAATAAATGTCTGCCACAGTCTGTCTGGCCAACCTAGGGTCTGAAGCCTTCTGAAGTGCATACCTATTCACATAGCCATTAAGGATTCTCTCTGAAGTAGGAACGCCATGCTTGCCATTCATACTAGTCTAGAGTCTAGAATAGAAAAGAATCCATTCTGGTAATCCCCAAATTACAATAACCAGAGAGGATTTATCCGGAGCCAGTGGATGGAGAAGCTAACAGACAACAGGAGGATTAAGGTGAGAAGATTACCTTTTGGGTAAATCGCTCTTTCTGAATGTGTCACGGCATTCATCGCCATGGAGTGGGTTTGGGGGGTTCACTGTTCTGTGAATGGGAGGTGGGGCTGTAAAGGGGTGGTGGTGGGTTGAAATTTGACGTCGCTGCCGGAAAACAGCTGAGGGGATTAACTCCATGGGAAAGAATATGGACTCCGGGGGGAAAAAACATAAATTGACCTTTTGTGCGGCAGCCATTAAATCCTTGGCTATGCAGACAGACTGACAGAGTGAGGGCTCCTCTCCTTCCCACCCCTGGATAATCTCACCAGCACCAGCAGCCACACACATTCATACACACACTGACTTTATGAATGGGATCTGATATCTATGTCTGTCTTTGAATGGGAATCATCAGAGACACTCACGGCTTATAGATAGGACTAAGCTCTGTCCGACAGCTATTTAAACCAATGAATGGCGTCCTCTCGCCAATTGACCAATGAGAAGGTTCCTTTGATGCGCTTTAAAGGATTAAGTGTATCATGTCTATATTATACTATCAAGAGCCCCCTCTCCTATCGACCAATAAAAAGGGCTGATTCATATCATTTCAGCCAATAAAGGTTGTTGCCTACTGTGTCATATCATCAACGGTTCCCTTTTGTTCATTTCAATTAGTTATACTTCTGCAAATACAATTTAATCAGAAGTGTGTTATTTGATTTCTCCCTTGGAAAATAGCTTTTTGCTTTAATGTGATCGAGCTGTATAATAAAGAATAAATAAAGAAGATATTAAATCACTGTGTTGTACCATTGAGCCATCTAGAGTCATGTTGCTCAGTCCTGATAGGATGATGCTCCCCGAGGGTGCGGAAGATGGCAAAGTCCCTTCCCATGAAGTCTGCCGACGTGCCAGAGTACAGCTCCCCATCTGCCAACCAGAAACCAGGGTCAGCAACAAGCAGCCAATGAGATTAGAGATGTTAAGTGTCAGGAAGTCCACTGGCAAACTCCAACCAATCACAAGTGGGATTAGAGTCGGACTCACCTAACATGATGGACGCAGAGAGCATCTTGGGGTCGTAGGGGCTTTTCCCCCGGCCGTTCTCGAAGTGGGACGACTCCAGTCGAAAGATGTTGTCCTGAAGGGAAAGATCAGTGTTCAAGAATAGCCCGTAAGAAACCCATCTAGAACATTCCAAAACAACACGCAAATGACACAAAAGTTGTTCACTAATATGGTTTGCAAGAAGTTCACTAAATGGGGAATAGTGTGTCAAATTAGTGCACTTGATGGGTAACAGTGTGTCATTAGAGACCCGAAACACGTACTGTGGAGTAGAGCTGTACCTTATTGACCTTGTAGATGTATATTAATAACTGACAGACCCCGTCAATCTATGTAAAATAGCACCATGGTATACACACACACACACACACACACACACACACACACACACACACACACACACACACACACACACACACACACACACACACACACACACACACACACACACACACACACACACACACACACACACACACACACACACACACACACACACACACAGAACCCATTATATTAATGCAGGACTAGATAGTGATTTCCCCCCCTTTCCACAGTTGAACAGTTACACTGTGTGGGATCATTGATTAAGCTGTATCTGCTTATCAAGATGATTGATTAAACTATTGTGTGGGAGAACGATTTCCGCTTGTTAATGTGGGCCTGTGTAATGAGCTTTCCCCCCCCCCCCACTTTGCACAAATGAAATCATTGATTAGAAACACTGAATGAGTGGGAAATAGTCACACCAGAAAATAATGATCTCGTCCCTTGTCTTGGTGCAATTTAGATTCTATTGGAGGTTAGAGGGGGTGGTGTGTGTGTGTGTGTGTGTGTGTGTGTGTGTTGTTGCGCCTTACCTCTGCTCGTTTGCCCATCTCTAGGTAGGCACAGATGGGGTGAAAGGCCCCTGTACCACAGATATACAGGTGGGTGGAGTTGTAGGGTTGGAGCACTCGGATGAAGTTGGAACACTCTTTCTGACAGGAGACGAGAGACAAACACCTCATCAACATCTCATCAACTTGGGCTCCCGAGTGGCACAGCGGTCTAAGGCACTGCATGTCAGTGCTAGAGGTGTCACTACTGACCCTGGTTTGATTCCAGTCTGTATCACAACTGACCGTGATTGTCTCATAGGAACTCTAACCCGGCCAAACCCTGGGTTAGTAAATAAGAATTTCTTGTTAACTGACTTTCCTCGTTAAATAAAGGTTCATAAAACTTTTTTTTAAACACTTGATCAGTTTCAAACTCTCAAACAAACAACACTCACATGTTAAAGCTGGAATCGTTAATGATGTAACAGCCATGTCTGTTTGAGATATTACAACAACAAAGAAGTTAGTGGAAACAGAAGAGCACAGTATGTCCTGCTATTTGTTGTTCCTTGCTGCATGACGCTCCTCAGCTCGGCAACAACAACAACAACAACGGTGTTGGTGGTGGGACCAGTGGCGCTGTTTCCCCGTACTGCAGAGTCCATCTTTATGTGTCCACATAGCATCTAGCATTTACTGTATCTGTCTAATTATATACAGGTACAACTAAGCAAATTAAGCAACGATTCAGTTAATATGCTAGTAACTACTTCGAACCAAAGTTTGTGCAGTTTTGCTGATTGCAGTTCAATCTTTAGTTTAAGTACCTTATCTGCAGTTATCTTGATCAGCTGAGCTACCACATTCTGCCTACCAAAGTAGCTCTAGAATACAGAGGTAACTACAGGACATAGTGAGGACAATATGTCTGCACGCTCCAGCTGTCTTAAAGTGCTGTACGTGCAACCTAAAACAACTTCAGTTTTGATCACTCAAGGCATAAATAAGACTTGGTGGTTGGCGCTACTGGAAAGCTCCTGCAATCTGAAGTAGGAGTTTCCAGTTCCCGTTGCTGTGGTAAATTGCTTGTGAAATGAAGTGGCGTTCAGTTTTGCTGAAGGAAATGCCACCTGTGAGTTAAATTAAGCCATGACTGTGTCCTAAATGCTCCCCGTTCCCTCTACAGTACACTCTGTTTGACCAGGGCCCATAGGTAGACCCAGAGGTCATATTGTGCCATTTGGGATGCATCCCATGTTCACATCAGATCTCTAATGACCCGTCCGTCCGTGTGTGTTTCCATGTGTGTCCCTGTCCGTGTGTGTTTCCATGTGTGTCCCTGTCCGTGTGTGTTTCCATGTGTGTCCCTGTCCGTGTGTGTTTCCATGTGTGTCCCTGTCCGTGTGTGTTTGTGTGTGTGTGTGTGTGTGTGTGTGTGTGTGTGTGTGTGTGTGTGTGTGTGTGTGTGTGTGTGTGTGTGTGTGTGTGTGTGTGTGTGTGTGTGTGTGTGTGTGTGTGTGTGTGTGTGTGTGTGTGTGTGTGTGTGTGTGTGTGTGTGTGTGTGTGTGTGTGTGTGTGTCCGTCCACCAGTCCATCCGTAAACATTTGTGCGTGTGTCCGTCCGTTCGTCCGTCAGTGTGTGTGTATTCACGTCAGATCTGTAGTGATCCATCTGGTTGAATTTACTGAAGGTATTTGGACTCCCAGCCTCAGCGCATGTGGATAGTCCCAGTGCTGGGAGACTGTTTATGCTAACCCTAATGAATGGGATTAGTTCATGTTCTAGCCCTCTGGTAAGTCTTCTACAGGGTTCAGTAGGGTACACACATGCTAAAAAGATGAAGGCACGATTCATTGATGAGGAATACACACCTTTAGTTGACTGACACACACACACACACAGACACACACAGACACAAAGCCCATTCCAGGTTAATACACACACACACACGCACGCATCTCTTTCCCGGGTCATTAAGAAAATAAATACGGACCTTCTGTGTCAATAAAAATCCTAAACCTAAGGTTTATGTTCCGTCTGCACAGAGTCACCTCTAGTCTCAGGGATGCTAACTGCTCAGGCTTCCCTGTCCCTCACAGCAATGAGACATTACATTTATTTCCTTGCTTCGCTAATAAGTAAGCCAGGACAGTGGAAGGGGCAAAAATATTTTTTTAAGGCTGAAAGTTCAACAGATAAGAGAAAATAGAAAATAAACCATTCACGGAGTAAATCACACCAACGTAGTGTGGAACCTGTTTCCAACATAAGGTCTTCCTCTGTCAAAATGAAATGCCAGATCAGGAATAACTAGCCATGTTGTGTAAAGGCTGCTAAAAGTCATTGATATCTAACTGGACAGGTTTGAAGGATATCAACCTTGAGTTAAACTTTACTGTCACCCCAGGATATTATCACTAACCCATAGTCACAACAACAGGTCACCCCAGAGAGAGGATATTATCAGTAACCCATAGTCACAACAACAGGTCACCCCAGGATATTATCAGTAACCCATAGTTACAACAACAGGTCACCCCAGGATATTATCAGTAACCCATATTCACAACAACAGGTCAACCCAGGATATTATCAGTAACCCATTTAACATTTACATTTAAGTCAACCCATAGTCACAACAACAGGTCACCCCAGGATATTATCAGTAACCCATAGTTACAACAACAGGTCACCCCAGGATATTATCACTAATCTATAGTCACAACAACAGGTCACCCCAGGATATTATCACTAATCTATAGTCACAACAACAGGTCACCCCAGGTTATTATCAGTAACCCATAGTCACAACAACAGATCACCCCAGGATATTATCAGTAACCCATAGTCACAACACCAGGTCACCCCAGGATATTATCAGTAACCCATAGTCACAACACCAGGTCACCCCAGAGAGAGGATATTAACAGTAACCCATAGTCACAACAACAGGTCAACCCAGGATATTATCAGTAACCCATAGTCACAACAACAGATCACCCCAGGATATTATCAGTAACCCATAGTCACAACAACAGGTCACCCCAGGATATTAACAGTAACCCATAGTCACAACACCAGGTCACCCCGGGATATTATCAGTAACCCATAGTTACAACAACAGGTCACCCCAGGATATTATCACTAATCTATAGTCACAACAACAGATCACCCCAGGATATTATCAGTAACCCATAGTCACAACAACAGATCACCCCAGGATATTATCAGTAACCCATAGTCACAACAACAGGTCACCCCAGGATATTATCAGTAACCCATAGTCACAACAACAGGTCACCCCAGAGAGAGGATATTATCAGTAACCCATAGTCACAACAACAGGTCACCCCAGGATATTACCAGTAACCCATAGTCACAACACCAGGTCACCTCCCACATTACAAGTATTTCTGTGGTTAGACCAAACCAACAACCTCTAAACCCAGATATGCTCCACAAACATTTATGGTTCACAACCATGACCGTTACAAGGGTTACTTGTGTGAAAGTCTTCTTAATGACTTTACCTTATGGGCTTCCTAACATTCCCGCAACGTTCCGGCAACAACAGGGAAGAAGCAATGTCTTCCTCCATCATTCTCACATCGCTATTATATACATTGTAAACTGTCTCATTAATCATCTTACTGACAGAGATGTTTAGATTTTCTCATGGTCATTAGACTCATTTCCAGACAGGCATTTTGTGTGTGTGTGTGTGTGTGTGTGTGTGTGTGTGTGTGTGTGTGTGTGTGTGTGTGTGTGTGTGTGTGTGTGTGTGTGTGTGTGTGTGTGTGTGTGTGTGTGTGTGTGTGTGTGTGTGTGTGTGTGTGTGTGTGTGTGTGTGTGTGTGTAATATTGAGTGCATGTTGTGTGTGTGCCACTGACAGACATTTACTCAGCCTAGTCAGAACTGCTACTCTGCAATTTTCAGGGTGAAAAATGACTTCTCTACACACAAACTGTGTCGTTACCTGAATACCACTGCATCCTCTGGGGAGAGAAGGGTCATTATTGGGAATAACTGATTACTTTCCCTTGAAAGGAGGGGGAATTAGTAGGCAGCTTTGTTTAAGGTAGATGGTTGACTGTGTTTTGAGAGCACACAGTGAACCTAACATGCAACAGTCTTCAGATACAACTATAACTTCTGAACTAAATGAGAATCATTTCTCCCGCTGAGCTGTGTTGAACCATTCAACATTTTCTGCATCACTTGTCTGTTAGGGCTGGGAATTGCCAAGGACCTCACAATATGATATTATCACAAGATTTAGGTGCTGAAATTATATGTAGTGTGATTCTATATGTAGTGTGATTCTATATGTAGTGTCATTCTATATCTAGTGTCATTCTATATGTAGTGTCATTCTATATTTATTGTGATTCTATATGTAGTGTGATTCTATATGTATAGTGATTCTATATGTATAGTGATTCTATATGTAGTGTGATTCTATATGTAGTGTGATTATTTATGTAGTGTCATTCTATATGTAGTGTCATTCTATATCTAGTGTCATTCTATATTTATTGTGATTCTATATGTATTGTGATTCTATATGTAGTGTGATTCTATATGTAGTGTGATTCTATATGTATTGTGATTCTATATGTATAGTGATTCTATATGTATAGTGGTTCTATATGTATAGTGATTCTAAATGTATTGTGATTATATATGTATTGTGATTCTATATGTATAGTGATTCTAAATGTAGTGTGATTCTATATGTAGTGTGATTATTTATGTATTGTGATGATTCTATATGTAGTGTGATTCTAAATGTATTGTGATTCTATATGTAGTGTGATTCTATATGTAGTGTGATTCTAAATGTATTGTTCTATATGTAGTGTGATTATATAGGTATTGTGATTCTATATGTATAGTGATTCTATATCTAGTGTGATTCTATATGTATAATGATTCTATATGTAGTGTTATTCTATATGTAGTGTCATTCTAAATGTGGTGTCATTCTATATGTAGTGTCATTCTATATGTAGTGTGATTATATATGTAGTGTGATTATATATGTAGTGTGATTCTATATGTATAGTGATTCTATATCTAGTGTGATTCTATATGTATAATGATTCTATATGTAGTGTGATTCTATATGTAGTGTGATTATATATGTAGTGTGATTCTATATGTATAGTGATTCTATATGTATAATGATTCTATATGTATAATGATTCTATATGTAGTGTGATTATATATGTAGTGTGATTATATATGTAGTGTGATTCTATATGTATAGTGATTCTATATCTAGTGTGATTCTATATGTATAATGATTCTATATGTAGTGTTATTCTATATGTAGTGTCATTCTAAATGTGGTGTCATTCTATATGTAGTGTCATTCTATATGTAGTGTGATTATATATGTAGTGTGATTATATATGTAGTGTGATTCTATATGTATAGTGATTCTATATCTAGTGTGATTCTATATGTATAATGATTCTATATGTAGTGTTATTCTATATGTAGTGTCATTCTAAATGTGGTGTCATTCTATATGTAGTGTCATTCTATATTTATTGTGATTCTATATGTATTGTGATTCTATATGTATAGTGATTCTATATGTATAGTGAATCTATATGTAGTGTGATTCTATATGTATTGTGATTCTATATGTATAGTGATTCTATATGTATAGTGATTCTATATGTAGTGTGATTCTATATGTATAGTGGTTCTATATGTAGTGTTATTCTATATGTAGTGTCATTCTAAATGTGGTGTCATTCTATATGTAGTGTCATTCTATATTTATTGTGATTCTATATGTAGTGTCATTCTATATCTAGTGTCATTCTATATTTATTGTGATTCTATATGTATTGTGATTCTATATGTAGTGTGATTCTATATGTAGTGTGATTCTATATGTATTGTGATTCTATATGTATAGTGATTCTATATGTATAGTGGTTCTATATGTATAGTGATTCTAAATGTATTGTGATTATATATGTATTGTGATTCTATATGTATAGTGATTCTAAATGTAGTGTGATTCTATATGTAGTGTGATTATTTATGTATTGTGATGATTCTATATGTAGTGTGATTCTAAATGTATTGTGATTCTATATGTAGTGTGATTCTATATGTAGTGTGATTCTAAATGTATTGTGATTCTATATGTAGTGTGATTATATAGGTATTGTGATTCTATATGTATAGTGATTCTATATCTAGTGTGATTCTATATGTATAATGATTCTATATGTAGTGTTATTCTATATGTAGTGTCATTCTAAATGTGGTGTCATTCTATATGTAGTGTCATTCTATATGTAGTGTGATTATATATGTAGTGTGATTATATATGTAGTGTGATTCTATATGTATAGTGATTCTATATCTAGTGTGATTCTATATGTATAATGATTCTATATGTAGTGTGATTCTATATGTAGTGTGATTATATATGTAGTGTGATTCTATATGTATAGTGATTCTATATGTATAATGATTCTATATGTATAATGATTCTATATGTAGTGTGATTATATATGTAGTGTGATTATATATGTAGTGTGATTCTATATGTATAGTGATTCTATATCTAGTGTGATTCTATATGTATAATGATTATATATGTAGTGTGATTCTATATGTAGTGTCATTCTAAATGTGGTGTCATTCTATATGTAGTGTCATTCTATATCTAGTGTCATTCTATATCTAGTGTCATTCTATATTTATTGTGATTCTATATGTATTGTGATTCTATATGTATAGTGATTCTATATGTATAGTGAATCTATATGTAGTGTGATTCTATATGTATAGTGATTCTATATCTAGTGTGATTCTATATGTATAATGATTATATATGTAGTGTGATTCTATATGTAGTGTCATTCTAAATGTGGTGTCATTCTATATGTAGTGTCATTCTATATCTAGTGTCATTCTATATCTAGTGTCATTCTATATTTATTGTGATTCTATATGTATTGTGATTCTATATGTATAGTGATTCTATATGTATAGTGAATCTATATGTAGTGTGATTCTATATGTATAGTGATTCTATATCTAGTGTGATTCTATATGTATAATGATTATATATGTAGTGTGATTCTATATGTAGTGTCATTCTAAATGTGGTGTCATTCTATATGTAGTGTCATTCTATATCTAGTGTCATTCTATATTTATTGTGATTCTATATATTGTGATTCTATATGTATAGTGATTCTATATGTATAGTGAATCTATATGTAGTGTGATTCTATATGTATAGTGATTCTATATCTAGTGTGATTCTATATGTATAATGATTATATATGTAGTGTGATTCTATATGTAGTGTCATTCTAAATGTGGTGTCATTCTATATGTAGTGTCATTCTATATCTAGTGTCATTCTATATCTAGTGTCATTCTATATTTATTGTGATTCTATATGTATTGTGATTCTATATGTATAGTGATTCTATATGTATAGTGAATCTATATGTAGTGTGATTCTATATGTATAGTGAATCTATATGTAGTGTGATTCTATATGTATAATGATTCTATATGTAGTGTTATTCTATATGTAGTGTCATTCTAAATGTGGTGTCATTCTATATGTAGTGTCATTCTATATGTAGTGTGATTATATATGTAGTGTGATTCTATATGTATAGTGATTCTATATGTATAGTGAATCTATATGTAGTGTGATTCTATATGTATAGTGAATCTATATGTAGTGTGATTCTATATGTATAATGATTCTATATGTAGTGTTATTCTATATGTAGTGTCATTCTAAATGTGGTGTCATTCTATATGTAGTGTCATTCTATATGTAGTGTGATTATATGTAGTGTGATTATATATGTAGTGTGATTCTATATGTATAGTGATTCTATATCTAGTGTGATTCTATATGTATAATGATTCTATATGTAGTGTTATTCTATATGTAGTGTCATTCTAAATGTGGTGTCATTCTATATGTAGTGTCATTCTATATGTAGTGTGATTATATATGTAGTGTGATTATATATGTAGTGTGATTCTATATGTATAGTGATTCTATATCTAGTGTGATTCTATATGTATAATGATTCTATATGTAGTGTTATTCTATATGTAGTGTCATTCTAAATGTGGTGTCATTCTATATGTAGTGTCATTCTATATTTATTGTGATTCTATATGTATTGTGATTCTATATGTATAGTGATTCTATATGTATAGTGAATCTATATGTAGTGTGATTCTATATGTATTGTGATTCTATATGTATAGTGATTCTATATGTATAGTGATTCTATATGTAGTGTGATTCTATATGTATAGTGGTTCTATATGTAGTGTTATTCTATATGTAGTGTCATTCTAAATGTGGTGTCATTCTATATGTAGTGTCATTCTATATTTATTGTGATTCTATATGTAGTGTCATTCTATATCTAGTGTCATTCTATATTTATTGTGATTCTATATGTATTGTGATTCTATATGTAGTGTGATTCTATATGTAGTGTGATTCTATATGTATTGTGATTCTATATGTATAGTGATTCTATATGTATAGTGGTTCTATATGTATAGTGATTCTAAATGTATTGTGATTATATATGTATTGTGATTCTATATGTATAGTGATTCTAAATGTAGTGTGATTCTATATGTAGTGTGATTATTTATGTATTGTGATGATTCTATATGTAGTGTGATTCTAAATGTATTGTGATTCTATATGTAGTGTGATTCTATATGTAGTGTGATTCTAAATGTATTGTGATTCTATATGTAGTGTGATTATATAGGTATTGTGATTCTATATGTATAGTGATTCTATATCTAGTGTGATTCTATATGTATAATGATTCTATATGTAGTGTTATTCTATATGTAGTGTCATTCTAAATGTGGTGTCATTCTATATGTAGTGTCATTCTATATGTAGTGTGATTATATATGTAGTGTGATTATATATGTAGTGTGATTCTATATGTATAGTGATTCTATATCTAGTGTGATTCTATATGTATAATGATTCTATATGTAGTGTGATTCTATATGTAGTGTGATTATATATGTAGTGTGATTCTATATGTATAGTGATTCTATATGTATAATGATTCTATATGTATAATGATTCTATATGTAGTGTGATTATATATGTAGTGTGATTATATATGTAGTGTGATTCTATATGTATAGTGATTCTATATCTAGTGTGATTCTATATGTATAATGATTATATATGTAGTGTGATTCTATATGTAGTGTCATTCTAAATGTGGTGTCATTCTATATGTAGTGTCATTCTATATCTAGTGTCATTCTATATCTAGTGTCATTCTATATTTATTGTGATTCTATATGTATTGTGATTCTATATGTATAGTGATTCTATATGTATAGTGAATCTATATGTAGTGTGATTCTATATGTATAGTGATTCTATATCTAGTGTGATTCTATATGTATAATGATTATATATGTAGTGTGATTCTATATGTAGTGTCATTCTAAATGTGGTGTCATTCTATATGTAGTGTCATTCTATATCTAGTGTCATTCTATATCTAGTGTCATTCTATATTTATTGTGATTCTATATGTATTGTGATTCTATATGTATAGTGATTCTATATGTATAGTGAATCTATATGTAGTGTGATTCTATATGTATAGTGATTCTATATCTAGTGTGATTCTATATGTATAATGATTATATATGTAGTGTGATTCTATATGTAGTGTCATTCTAAATGTGGTGTCATTCTATATGTAGTGTCATTCTATATCTAGTGTCATTCTATATTTATTGTGATTCTATATGTATTGTGATTCTATATGTATAGTGATTCTATATGTATAGTGAATCTATATGTAGTGTGATTCTATATGTATAGTGATTCTATATCTAGTGTGATTCTATATGTATAATGATTATATATGTAGTGTGATTCTATATGTAGTGTCATTCTAAATGTGGTGTCATTCTATATGTAGTGTCATTCTATATCTAGTGTCATTCTATATCTAGTGTCATTCTATATTTATTGTGATTCTATATGTATTGTGATTCTATATGTATAGTGATTCTATATGTATAGTGAATCTATATGTAGTGTGATTCTATATGTATAGTGAATCTATATGTAGTGTGATTCTATATGTATAATGATTCTATATGTAGTGTTATTCTATATGTAGTGTCATTCTAAATGTGGTGTCATTCTATATGTAGTGTCATTCTATATGTAGTGTGATTATATATGTAGTGTGATTCTATATGTATAGTGATTCTATATGTATAGTGAATCTATATGTAGTGTGATTCTATATGTATAGTGAATCTATATGTAGTGTGATTCTATATGTATAATGATTCTATATGTAGTGTTATTCTATATGTAGTGTCATTCTAAATGTGGTGTCATTCTATATGTAGTGTCATTCTATATGTAGTGTGATTATATATGTAGTGTGATTATATATGTAGTGTGATTCTATATGTATAGTGATTCTATATCTAGTGTGATTCTATATGTATAATGATTCTATATGTAGTGTTATTCTATATGTAGTGTCATTCTAAATGTGGTGTCATTCTATATGTAGTGTCATTCTATATGTAGTGTGATTATATATGTAGTGTGATTATATATGTAGTGTGATTCTATATGTATAGTGATTCTATATCTAGTGTGATTCTATATGTATAATGATTCTATATGTAGTGATTCTATATGTAGTGTCATTCTAAATGTGGTGTCATTCTATATGTAGTGTCATTCTATATTTATTGTGATTCTATATGTATTGTGATTCTATATGTATAGTGATTCTATATGTATAGTGAATCTATATGTAGTGTGATTCTATATGTATTGTGATTCTATATGTATAGTGATTCTATATGTATAGTGATTCTATATGTAGTGTGATTCTATATGTATAGTGGTTCTATATGTAGTGTTATTCTATATGTAGTGTCATTCTAAATGTGGTGTCATTCTATATGTAGTGTCATTCTATATTTATTGTGATTCTATATGTAGTGTCATTCTATATCTAGTGTCATTCTATATTTATTGTGATTCTATATGTATTGTGATTCTATATGTAGTGTGATTCTATATGTAGTGTGATTCTATATGTATTGTGATTCTATATGTATAGTGTATAGTGGTTCTATATGTATTGTGATTCTATATGTATAGTGATTCTATATGTATAGTGGTTCTATATGTATAGTGATTCTAAATGTAGTGTGATTCTATATGTAGTGTGATTATTTATGTATTGTGATGATTCTATATGTAGTGTGATTCTAAATGTATTGTGATTCTATATGTAGTGTGATTCTATATGTAGTGTGATTCTAAATGTATTGTGATTCTATATGTAGTGTGATTATATAGGTATTGTGATTCTATATGTATAGTGATTCTATATCTAGTGTGATTCTATATGTATAATGATTCTATATGTAGTGTTATTCTATATGTAGTGTCATTCTAAATGTGGTGTCATTCTATATGTAGTGTCATTCTATATGTAGTGTGATTATATATGTAGTGTGATTATATATGTAGTGTGATTCTATATGTATAGTGATTCTATATCTAGTGTGATTCTATATGTATAATGATTCTATATGTAGTGTGATTCTATATGTAGTGTGATTATATATGTAGTGTGATTCTATATGTATAGTGATTCTATATGTATAATGATTCTATATGTATAATGATTCTATATGTAGTGTGATTATATATGTAGTGTGATTATATATGTAGTGTGATTCTATATGTATAGTGATTCTATATCTAGTGTGATTCTATATGTATAATGATTATATATGTAGTGTGATTCTATATGTAGTGTCATTCTAAATGTGGTGTCATTCTATATGTAGTGTCATTCTATATCTAGTGTCATTCTATATCTAGTGTCATTCTATATTTATTGTGATTCTATATGTATTGTGATTCTATATGTATAGTGATTCTATATGTATAGTGAATCTATATGTAGTGTGATTCTATATGTATAGTGATTCTATATCTAGTGTGATTCTATATGTATAATGATTATATATGTAGTGTGATTCTATATGTAGTGTCATTCTAAATGTGGTGTCATTCTATATGTAGTGTCATTCTATATCTAGTGTCATTCTATATCTAGTGTCATTCTATATTTATTGTGATTCTATATGTATTGTGATTCTATATGTATAGTGATTCTATATGTATAGTGAATCTATATGTAGTGTGATTCTATATGTATAGTGATTCTATATCTAGTGTGATTCTATATGTATAATGATTATATATGTATGATTCTATATGTAGTGTCATTCTAAATGTGGTGTCATTCTATATGTAGTGTCATTCTATATCTAGTGTCATTCTATATTTATTGTGATTCTATATGTATTGTGATTCTATATGTATAGTGATTCTATATGTATAGTGAATCTATATGTAGTGTGATTCTATATGTATAGTGATTCTATATCTAGTGTGATTCTATATGTATAATGATTATATATGTAGTGTGATTCTATATGTAGTGTCATTCTAAATGTGGTGTCATTCTATATGTAGTGTCATTCTATATCTAGTGTCATTCTATATCTAGTGTCATTCTATATTTATTGTGATTCTATATGTATTGTGATTCTATATGTATAGTGATTCTATATGTATAGTGAATCTATATGTAGTGTGATTCTATATGTATAGTGAATCTATATGTAGTGTGATTCTATATGTATAATGATTCTATATGTAGTGTTATTCTATATGTAGTGTCATTCTAAATGTGGTGTCATTCTATATGTAGTGTCATTCTATATGTAGTGTGATTATATATGTAGTGTGATTCTATATGTATAGTGATTCTATATGTATAGTGAATCTATATGTAGTGTGATTCTATATGTATAGTGAATCTATATGTAGTGTGATTCTATATGTATAATGATTCTATATGTAGTGTTATTCTATATGTAGTGTCATTCTAAATGTGGTGTCATTCTATATGTAGTGTCATTCTATATGTAGTGTGATTATATATGTAGTGTGATTATATATGTAGTGTGATTCTATATGTATAGTGATTCTATATCTAGTGTGATTCTATATGTATAATGATTCTATATGTAGTGTTATTCTATATGTAGTGTCATTCTAAATGTGGTGTCATTCTATATGTAGTGTCATTCTATATGTAGTGTGATTATATATGTAGTGTGATTATATATGTAGTGTGATTCTATATGTATAGTGATTCTATATCTAGTGTGATTCTATATGTATAATGATTCTATATGTAGTGTTATTCTATATGTAGTGTCATTCTAAATGTGGTGTCATTCTATATGTAGTGTCATTCTATATTTATTGTGATTCTATATGTATTGTGATTCTATATGTATAGTGATTCTATATGTATAGTGAATCTATATGTAGTGTGATTCTATATGTATTGTGATTCTATATGTATAGTGATTCTATATGTATAGTGATTCTATATGTAGTGTGATTATTTATGTGTTGTGATTCGAGATGTATTGTGATTCGAAACTTTGATTTGAACATTTTGCCTTCAGAAATTATTTATACCCCTTGACTTATTCCACATTTTAATGTCTGAATTCCAAATGGATTAAATTGACACAATAGCACATAATGAACCCCAAGTAAAAAAAAAACATTTTTTTTTTTGCAAATGTATTGAAAAAAATCATTAAGAAATATTTAATTTACATAAGTATTCACACCCCTGAGTCAATACTTTGTAGAAGCACCTTTAGCATTGATTACAGCTGTGAAACTATCTTGGTAAGTCTCTAAGAGCTGTCTACTCCTGGATTGTGCAGCATTTGCCCATTAACTTTTCAAAATTCTTTAAGCTCTGTCAAATTGGTTGTTGATCATTGCTAGACAACCATGTTCAGGTCTTTCCATAGATTTTCAAGGTGATTTAAGTCAAAACTGTATCTCGACCACTCAGGAACATTTGGCCTTGTGTGTTAGGTTATTGTCCTGCTGAAAGGTGAATTCATCTCCCAGACAGAACCAAGTTTTCTTCTAGGATTTTACCTGTGCTTAGCTGCATTCCGCTTACAAAAAGTGAATTGCTTTACTTTAGTGCCTTGTTGCAAACAGGATGCATGTTTTGGAATATTTTTATTCTGTACAGGCTTCCTTGTTTTCACTCTGTCAATTAGCTTAGTATGTGGAGTAACTACAATGTTATTGATCCATCCTCAGTTTTCTCCTGTTAAACTCAAACTGTTTTATAGTCACCCTTGGCCTCATGATGAAATCTCTGAGCAAAGTCCTCCTCTCTGGCAACTGAGTTCAAATATCAATATAATATTGTCCAACAACAATATAAGGATATGTAACTGTATCGATCCCCCACCGCTATAATCAACTTTCTCAGATCTCCACGAGTCCACGTGGGCTATGGGATTGGGCAATAATCCATAACTGAATCAAATGAGTCACGTTCCTGACTGAATCATACCCAACCTACTGAGTCATCTTGTACAAAGCCCAGTGAATCACGAGTAAGACATTTGGGCAGAGAGTGCTGTACTGTTGCATTTGTTCCAGGGCTCTAAATTGAGTGGAGAAATTCACCACTTAGGAGCTAGGAATGCTTTTGTAATGTCCTAATCAAGCATTCGTGCCCACAAAAACGCAGCTTTCATTGCCTCATTTTCTAGAGTAAACATTTTTACAGCATGCAAATGCCTCATCAATGTGTGTGTGTGTGAATGCGCACATGCATCTCTGTGTGTGTGTTATAGAGTACACGTGTGTGTATCTGGTCATGTGTACAGCAGGAATGTCTGTATGTATCTGTGTTAGGGCAGTGCTATGTTTATAACCCAAAAACCTGCCACAGACTATGACCCAAGTGGAACCTCTGTGATTTATGCTAAATGGCATATATATTTATGGACTGAACTACGTAATCCCACATAATCCTAGAGCCCCCTCCCCCCACTGCACGTGCACTCAGCCATGAAATTAGAAGCAGATACAACACCAGGGTTGTGTGTAAACCCCACATGAGATAACACACAATCTGATACATACAACACACACTCTCTCTCTCTCTCTGCGATAACGCACACAATCAGATGGCACACCCACACACACTCACTTCATCTCTCTCCCAAACACACACACAGACACACACACTGAGTTCAGCTGTGCATGCAGAACATTGGTAGATAAATGAACAGAGTGATGTGATGTACTGCGTTCTTGCCGTGCCAACAGAACCAACAAACACACACAGCGGGGAAGGAACGCTTCCAGGGGACCACAAGGTCATGGAAACTACTAGCAACGACAGCTATGCTAGTTTGGATCAATGTTGTTATAATGTCGCTTCCACATCATTTCCACAACAAACATCTTCTAAATGTTTCTGACGACACGACGTGGAAAAATATTATTATTAATGTTGCAGGTTATTAATGGTTATTATTTATTAATGTTAGGTTATTATAGGTTATTAATGTTGCAGGTAACACACTAACAACATGTCAGACGAGATAGTTACATGGGTTCCTAATGGTAACACACTAACAGCATGTCAGACAAGCTAGTTACATGGGTTCCTAATGGTAACACACTAACAGCATGTCAGACATGCTAGTTACGTAGGTTGCTAATGGTAACATGCTAACAGTATGTCAGACATGCTAGTTACGTAGATTGCTAATGGTAACACGCTAACAGCATGTCAGACATGCTAGTTACGTAGGTTACTAATGATAACACGCTAACAGCATGTCAGACATGCTAGTTACATTCCCCTGCATAAGCTGTGTGCTGACAAGTTAAAGTATAGCCTGCAGGTAACGTACACCACATGTATCCACCTATTGTGTCAGGCTACATAAGAGTGACATAAGTGGTTATAAGGTGACTCGCAGAACTTACCCCGAGGTCTTTCCCCGCCCACTTGCACTCGTCACGCTTTGAGGGCGTGGCTGGCCATGCGATCTATGGAGAGGAGGAGAGAGGGAGTGCTATCATACGGAACAGGAGAGAATGTGTCATTGAGAGAGATTATAAACAACAACATCATTGAGTTTCATCTCAATCTCTTCATTCGAAGACTCAATCATGAACACTCATACTGACAGTTGTGGCTGCTTTGTGTGATGTATTGTTGTCTCTACCTTTTTACCCTTTGTGCTGTTGTCTGTGCCCAATAATGTTTGTACCACGTTTTGTGCTGCTACCATGTTGTGTTGCTACCATGTTGTTGTCATGTTGTGTTGCTACCATGCTGTGTTGTCATGTGTTGCTGCCTTGTTATGTTGTTGTCTTAGGTCTCTCTTTATGTAGTGTTGTCTCTCTTGTAGTGATGTGTCCTATATTTATATATATTTCTATGTATTTATTCGGTTTAATCCCAGGCCCCGTCCCCGCAGGCCTTTTTCCTTTCGGTAGGCCGCCATTGTAAATAAGAATTTGTTCTTAACTGACTTGCCTAGTTAAATAAAGATGAAATTAAAATAAAATCATTTAAAAGTGAGGGAGTGGTATACTAAGGAACAGAGGAGAGAATGTGTCATATGAACAGAGAAAGTGAGTCATCATGTAAAACAAGAGAGAAGGAGTGCACAATAATATTATGGGGTCCATTCAGGCGGTAGTCTAACCAGGAATTGAACCCAGGTTTATGCAAATGATGGTCCAACACATTTGCCATTGCACCAATGGGTCAGAACATCTGGATGAGTATGCTAAGTGTTGCACGTAGCTTGCTAACTTGTTTAGCTGGAGGGATGTGAATTTTGAACCATGAAGTAAGAGAGACAGATAGCTTTAAAGGGAATACAGTGTAAGTCACTACCAATTTACAATGTCTCCGAGCTCGCAACATTGGGCCTAGTCTTATTCACTTGCTGGGTCAAAATGAATTCCCCCCCAAATCTTAAGGTGGACCCAGGTTCAAAAACATTTGGGAACCCCCTGTATGAGCTTAGCTTTACAGTACTGAAAGTTAAATAACCAGAGCACTCCTGAGGCCCTTTGGAGAATCATTTAAGGCTTTCAATTAAAGATGGTTGTCCTTATGGTCTTACCATCTGTCACATTCGTGTGTGTGTGTCCTTCCAGTGTCCCCTGAATTATAAAAACAGATTGTGTGTGTGTCCCGCCAGTGTCCCCTGAATTATAAAAACAGATTGAGTGTGTGTCCTTCCAGTGTCCCCTGAATTATAAAAACAGATTGTGTGTGTGTCCCGCCAGTGTCCCCTGAATTATAAAAACAGATTGTGTGTGTGTGTCCTTCCAGTGTCCCCTGAATTATAAAAACAGATTGTGTGTGTGTCCTTCCAGTGTCCCCTGAATTATAAAAACAGATTGTGTGTGTGTGTCCTTCCAGTGTCCCCTGAATTATAAAAACAGATTGTGTGTGTGTCCTTCCAGTGTCCCCTGAATTATAAAAACAGATTGTGTGTGTGTCCTTCCAGTGTCCCCTGAATTATAAAAACAGATTGTGTGTGTGTCCCGCCAGTGTCCCCTGAATTATAAAAACAGATTGTGTGTGTGTGTCCTTCCAGTGTCCCCTGAATTATAAAAACAGATTGTGTGTGTGTGTCCTTACAGTGTCCCCAGAATTATAAAAACAGATTGTGTGTGTGTCCTTACAGTGTCCCCTGAATTATAAAAACAGATTGTGTGTGTGTGTCCTTACAGTGTCCCCTGAATTATAAAAACAGATTGTGTGTGTGTGTCCTTCCAGTGTCCCCTGAATTATAAAAACAGATTGTGTGTGTGTGTCCTTCCAGTGTCCCCTGAATTATAAAAACAGATTGTGTGTGTGTGTCCTTACAGTGTCCCCTGAATTATAAAAACAGATTGTGTGTGTGTGTCCTTCCAGTGTCCCCTGAATTATAAAAACAGATTGTGTGTGTGTGTCCTTACAGTGTCCCCTGAATTATAAAAACAGATTGTGTGTGTGTGTCCTTCCAGTGTCCCCTGAATTATAAAAACAGATTGTGTGTGTGTGTCCTTCCAGTGTCCCCTGAATTATAAAAAAAGATTGTGTGTGTGTGTCCCGCCGGTGTCCCCTGAATTATAAAAACAGATTGTGTGTGTGTCCCGCCAGTGTCCCTGAATTATAAAAACAGATTGTGTGCTGGGGCCGGACTCATAATAAGAGCTGGAATAATCATCCACAGGCATGAAAGCTGAGGAGTACAACAAGTCATAGAAGTGCAGGTACCAGAATGCAGGTAGGTGCTAGAACATGGGTACCCACCCACACATGGTATGCTCATGGCACTAGAAAAAACACCACAAATAGCAGGTTAACTAACACACACAGACTCACCATGCAGGCACACACACACACACACACACACACACACACACACACACACACACACACACACACACACACACACACACACACACACACACACACACACACACACACACACACACACACACACACACACACACACACACACACACACACCACGTGGGCACACACACACACCACGCGGGCACACACACACACCACGCGGGCACACACACATCCTTCTATTCATAGCGTATCTCTCTTCAGGATCAGCTGAGCTGTTCTGTCAGACCAAGGGGACTTGCAGTGCACATCTGGGTAATTGCATTAGATTTGCTAAATCACCGCTTTTCCACTTATCTTTCTCTGCATTATCAAAGATCTGAATAGGGAAAACACATCCGCGCCAAGGGCCCCCAAAAATTATGTAATTCTCTTTCTTTATATTTAAATAGCCTCTGCAATGCATACAGTGTGTGTGTGTGTGTGTGTGTGTGTGTGTGTGTGTGTGTGTGTGTGTGTGTGTGTGTGTGTGTGTGTGTGTGTGTGTGTGTGTGTGTGTGTGTGTGTGTGTGTGTGTGTGTGTGTGTGTGTGTGTGTGTGTGTGTGTGTGTGTGTGTGTGTGTGTGTGTGTGTGTGTGTGTGTGTGTGTGTGTGTGTGTGTGTGTGTGTGTATTCAGCACTTTAAGGGCCTTTGCAGTTTCTCCAGTGCCTCAGTGCTTCTTGTTCACATCAATCTCCACGTCTGTGATAGCTGTCAGAATCAGATAAAAAGACTCTTAACTCTCCTGTAACCTGTTCCAGGTGGACTGATGGAATTATAAACAGGCCTGTCTAGAAAAAGAGACAGAGAGATGGAGAGAAAGGGATGGAGGGAGGAAATCACAGTAATGGACTCCAGACAGATGGAGAGAGGAGCAGGAGTGGGTCTCGAATAACAAAGGGTTGCTGCTCAATCAAAGATGGCTTTTCATTTGAAAACACTATGTTCACTAGCCAATCAGCATCATACTCTGTGCTCACTAGTCAATGAGCATGACCTCTGCACTCAGAGATCCAGACTTCCAATTAGGATAGGTTTGGATATAACGTGAACCTAAATCCTGATCATGCAGTATAGCAGATCTAGTCAAATGGAAACCCGCCCGCCAACTGGTTTAATTACATTTATTCAATTATATTCCTGTCCCCCAACCATCTGCACAGAGGAAAATGATTCCAATGAAAAACATGTAAATACATAGCTCTGCCATAAACAGCTGAGAAGTGCATTCTAATTCCTCAAGCATCCTCACTTCCTGTTGCTAATTATTCATACGGATCATCATAGGGAAGTTCAGACAGCTTTCAGCTTTTCAGTATTTATGGGAAATGCGGTCCAAGTCTTCATCTCTCAGAGTTTGATTTGGCAGTGAGGTCCCTTACATAGCTCCATAGATTTGCTATTATGTGTTTTCATTGGCAGTTACTAAATGGACGGCTTGCCTATACTCTGGACCTCCTGTCTGAATCAATATCCACTCTTTAAAAGCGGGTTTATTTTATTTCATGCATATGTGCCTTTTACTGGAAGGATTGAGAATAAGCGGTCTATTGTATGTCTCTATTGATGCAAGACCCATAGAGAAAATGTTGGTTTTGTGTGGTCGTGTGGTCATTGTGTTGTCTTCATAATGTTGACCTTGTGTGCGGTCAAAGAGTAGGACTCTTACCTGTTTGTGCTCTCTGTTGAGATTGACCAAGTCGAAGGAGAAGACGTGGTCCTCGGCACCCACCAACAGTCTTCCTCTCTCCTCGTCCAATAGGAAGGTGTCGTAGCCGGAGCTGTTGGTGAGGCCGTTGAAAGTGATGAGGTTACTGGATTCTACCATCTCTGAAACACACACAGAGGACAGAACATGGGTGAGTCTAAAGCAGGTAGACAAACAGATGGATGGAAGAGGAAGAAAGGTGGACAGATGGATGAATGGATGGGTGGGTAGACAGACAGACTAGAGCTAAACAGTTCCAGTCATTTTCCCCAAATTCCCTGCTTTTCCAGAAATCGTGGTTGAAGGATTCTTGGATTTCCAGCTGATTCTCTTGTAATTCCAGGAACCTACCAACCAGGATTTCTGGGAAATACAGAGTGTTTTGGGAAAGGTACAAGAATTAAACAACCCTAGAATAGACAGCCAAAAATATCTAAAGAGCTTCAATTTAGATACGCTGCATGTCGATAGTCAATGTTACGGTTATAACCAAGAGCAAATTAATTGTGGCACAACAGAGTGTTGTATGACTGTGTTTCTGGTAAAGTGACATAGACAGATGAAGAATTTCAGTTCTGGGAGTTCAGATTTCTCAAGCTAGACACTTCTAAAAAGGTTCACCAAAAACTGCCCTTTGGGATGTCACACAGATCTGGTCAGGCATGACGTAAGGCCTCTAAGGTGGACACTGCGTGACCCAGTCTCAGCATGGCGCAAAAGCTGCCCAAGCATGTGATTGGCTGAATCTTTTATAGGCATTCGGGACAGGGCTGTGTGTGGTCAGTTAAGATGTGTAGTACAGTGTGTGCAGAGGCATGGCGATAAATAGCAGGTGGAGGCAGGAGAGTAAGTTCCTATAAACCTGTCAGGTCAACTAAACATCCCCCAACCTGAGACAAAACCTCTGAAACCTTTATCACCACAGGCAACTTTTGATGACACATGCAGCAGTAACAGCATGTTGAGACTGCTGAGATAAAGCCAAGCCAGCCTTCATTACACCAACAAAAATAACCAACTCAGAAGACAACAGTGTTGCTATGTTTTTGCCTCTGGTTCCTCAATACAAATCAGAATTGCTACTCAACCAAACAACCTGGTCGAAAAACATTCCTCGACAATCTAAAAGAATGATTAAGATAAGTGAGCATGATAATAAAATAATTGATGAGTCTCTAACAGTTTTTCGTGGGTCGGATTCTGCCCTTCAACATATCTGCTTCCATTTAGACTCCACTCCTTGTACCAGACACACCTGGACATACTGTAGACATACGTACAGAAATTACAGGTACATTAAAAACCCATGTCTCAGCACCATGTATCACGCTATAGCTCTTCCATCACCGTCCCCACCGGCAGTCTGGACTGTGATCTCCTCTGAGCCCTGATTGACGGGCGGCTAGAATATCACCCTAAATCGCACACTATTAACCCTACATAGTGCGCTACTGTTGACAAGGGCTCTATGGGTCCTAGTCATCAGTAGTGTACTATGTCGGGAATAGGATGCCACTTGGAACCTTAACCCCAGAGAAGCCATCTGCGCCCACTCTCCCGGGGTATTGTGGGTAAGATCATGGACATCTGTGTGTGTATAGAGAGAAGAGGAAGAAGAGAGGGGGTGGGGGGTGTCAGTGATCCTCTCGTCTGTGTCAACATCTCTCTGTATCAAGTGTTCCATGGTATTCCCAATGGGATGAGGAGGGGAAGAGAGCGGGATGAGGGGGGACTGTGGATCACCCAATAAAGCAGCTCACAGCTCATCTAGGTCGACTAGGGCTGCTTCAAGGCTGAATGTGAGGCTTTTGAAGGTGTGTGTAGTGGTTGGTGTTACAGTACTGATATTGTGCTGCCTGTATCACCTTTATGGCAACCTGTCTGTCTATGTGTGTGTGTGTTGTTCATAGGTACGTCACTGTACAGTGTGCAATTCTGTGTGCACGCTGCTGCCTATGTATGCATGTCCATCAGTCCTCTAACAGCTTCTCCAACAGTTAGAGCAGATGTAACCAGAGAAGAAATGTTAAGTAGACAAACAGAGACTGGCTGACTGATCCAGAGTCTGGAGGCATCGTCAGTGCCTGGCCCATTTCATCACGGGGCCAACAGCCTATCAGATAACCCTTTACTCCTAATCAACCAATCAGCTATGACAGCCCAGGGACAGGAAACAAGTTATAGTGAGCACAAGGAAAAGTGCTTTACAGTGAAGGTAATGCTTGAAGAGGTGGACTTCTATTACCTACAGTAAGTAAAGGGGAAATGGAGAGAGTTTGGTCAGAGAGGAAGGGAAGAGATGGAAGAAATTAAGTCACATATTGAACTGTGATGGTTTTTAAATGGAGATGGTTTGTCACTGATAACCTGAATACAACTTCTGCTACAAAAACAAAAGGTGAGGAAGAGAGGAAGAGAGGAGAATGGACGAGGGAGACTTATAAGAGACCACAGGCACATTAATTGGGGAGGACAGGCTTGTGGTACTGACTGGAGCGGAATTTGTGGAATGATATCAAATACATCAAACACACAGTTCCCAGGTGTTTGATGCCATTCCATCTGTTCCATTATTATGAGCCATTCTCCCCTCAACAGCCTCCACTGTGAGAGACATAGAACAGATAAAGAGAGCGAGACGGATGTACCAAGACAATGGACAGAGACAAAAATAGGAAGAGCAGACGAGATCTGCTCATCTCAAAACAGAACAGAAAGGTATGCAGCTATGTTCTCTGCCATTTTGGCCCTGGATCTGACACTTCCCGCCCCTTTAAAAGCCCTCTAAAAGTGAGCGACTGTTGATCTCTGGAGCCAGGAATTTGCACGCTCTCTCCATAATGGCAGCCGTGGAGATCCATCGCGAAAGGTTTCCCCCAGATGGGCCGGAGATTAAACACATGCTACATATTTCAACACGTCGTGTTCTCAGAGTAAGACAGGTTGGGATGGTAGGCTGAGCAAGGCTTTATCGTAGCTGTAGATCGCCAAGGCTGCGAGGCCGACGTGACTGGGGCGAGACACCTAACCCAGGTAAAGACGGACACGCTCGTTTGGGGACGTGTTCACACACAGCACACACAGAGCACAACGGCCTTTCTCTCAAGCAAATGCAAGGGAGCAGATGTACCGATCACACACACACAGATATATATATATATATACACACACGCACACACACACACACTCCTCTTCCCAGACTAAGTTGTAATCCAATCAGTGATTCTGCAATGGCAGCATTAACCAGTAGAACACCGAGCCCACTCAGCAGTTTCTACCGCACACACACTCTGCCCAACACCGCCACACTCCCACCTCTCTCAAACACACACACACACACACTCTGCCCCACACCACCACACTCCCACATCTCTCAAACACACATACACTCTGCGCCTGCACCACCACACTCTCATTTGAATAAACACACACACGCCGCACACCACACACACATACACTCCTTATAACGTCTTTCACTCAGACACGTGCGTAAACATATCCTTTCTCTGCTGCCCATCTCACACACTCACTTATACAAACCTCCTTCTCTCCATACACATCCTTTGTTCCCCTGCTCTCCCTCCCACACAGAAGACAGGTAGGTGTGGCTGAATCTGGACCACAGACCTGTCTGTCTGTCTGCCTGTGTGTGTGTGCTTATTTTTCTCAGTCGCTCTGCTCTTAAGAAAACTGCACCGATATCAAAATGGAACACATCCATCTCTGTCTGGGCGGCTCTGATTAATAAATACTGCCAGGACACGGTGTGTGTGCTGTAAGAAAATATGATGAAAACATATTGTGTGTGTGTGTGTGCGTGTGTGTGTGTGCGTGCGTGCGTGTGTGTGTGTGTGTGTGTATACCTGTGCCTGCTCAGGCACACATCTCCCCATGTGTTCAAGCACTCTTTCTACGCGTTCGCATTAAGTACGTCCTCGAAACCGATAAACACTCCTGATTCATTCAAATAAATGATTCGCTCCCTATCGTACGTCATTATGGAAAATAACCAGGCTCTTGTTTTATTTTAAAAGCCTTTGGGGGAAAAAAACTAGCCAAATTGAATTCACAAGTGTGATTGTCAGGAGTGCACTTCATCTTTCCATTCTCTAAACAGAGAGGCCTTTCAGCCGCCTACACCCTCTACACTCTACACAGCACAATGGCAGAATAAGGAAACATGAAAAGCGGCGAGACATTAAATTATGTTTATATATGTTTATCTGAATGACTCGAGCATAAAAGTAAGGCCCAACAGGAAAAAAGCACTTCACAAAAAACTTATGCAACACTAGGTTATAGGAATAATAGCAGCGTTTATTGGGGAGTGTTGGTTGTGGGAGAGAGGTATTCTGGGGAACAGAAGTAGAGACTACCTGTGTTTGAAATCGACTCATTTCCTCTTTCAACATTTCATTTCGCGTCTCTCTGCCAGATCTGTCGTTGGCACTAGTTACCACAGCCACAAAGTCAGGAGGCCCGCCTACTTGACCAATCAGATGAGGGAGTGTGTTGACCTGTATACCGGCGGTTCAGGGGAAATGATCGATCAGATGAGGAATTGTGATGATGGATATGCAGGGGCAGGGACAGACAAGATACATGCTTTTATCTTGTGATCCATCAATGATTTGGTTTTTATTAGCTACAATAATAAAAGCACCCGTTCTAAATGCAAAGTGGAAATCAGATGTCCTATTTCAACTCAGCTTGCAAGCTTATCCTTATGTTTGCACTTACTCACAGTTACTATCCTTATGTTTGCACTTACTCACAGTTACTATCCTTATGTTTGCACTTACTCACAGTTACTATCTTTATGTATCCTTGCACTTACTCACAGTTACTATCCTTATGCACTTACTCACAGTTACTATCCTTATGTTTGCACTTACTCACAGTTACTATCCTTATGTTTGCACAGTTACTACTTATGTTTCACAGTTACTATCCTTATGTTTGCACTTACTCACAGTTACTATCCTTATGTTTGCACTTACTCACAGTTACTATCCTTATGTCTGCACTTACTCACAGTTACTATCCTTATGTTTGCACTTACTCACAGTTACTATCCTTATGTTTGCACTTACTCACAGTTACTATCCTTATGTTTGCACTTACTCAGTTACTATCCTTATGTTTGCACTTACTCACAGTTACTATCCTTATGTTTGCACTTACTCACAGTTACTATCCTTATGTTTGCACTTACTCACAGTTACTATCCTTATGTCTGCACTTACTCACAGTTACTATCCTTATGTTTGCACTTACTCACAGTTACTTGTCTTAACCACAAAATAGGTTTACTCCAATAGCTGCATTGTTTTCTAAATGGCATGTAGACAAACACATTGACACATCTTGACTTTCTATTTTCTATTTCAAGTAATCCGCAAGTATAAAGTGTAGTTTCACAGAAAGGTTCACACACACACACACACAATTTATTTTTAAATTGGATGATTTAAGCTGGAAAACTTCAGCCCTGTTACATTTATTAATTCAAAGTTGCAATATGCCGAAATCACTCCATTTCCTTGTTGCAAAATGTCTAATAGTTTGCCTAATTTCAGCTTGTGACTAAACAAGCAAGTATAGTGTAGAGAATAATTTTACCATCTAAACCGCTGTGGAATATATTTTCAATAACCAAACAATGTGTATTTTCCGGTGTTTGAAGCTGGTGTACCAAATCAAAAGTATAAGATGCAGAAATGAAACTTAAGAACGGGAAGCATAGAAATAGGGACTTGCTTTCAAGAGAATGGCAGATCTATGACTCACATTTCTATGTGAATTTGGACAGGATGCCCAAAACCTTACATAATGCAACTTTAACTTAACATAGCCTTGCAGTCCACCATTTCACCATTTCCTACCAGTTTCCATCTCTGTACAAAGACATGGGCTTCAGGCTGTGGAAGACAGCAAAACAGGTCATAATAAGAATTGATTGGATTTACAGCACATGGCACTTTTCTAGACACCCAAAGCTCTTTATAATATAGGGGGAAACTCTCCCCCCTCACCCCACTTACATAGTGTATTTGTATTTATTTTGTTGGCCCATCCACTCCTCTCTTCAAAAGACAAAGTAACTTTGTTTAACATTTTAGTTTTTTATCAGATATGTTGTGACATATATTGCACATTATTCATACAATGTACATACATGGTGCTTTTATAGACAGTATTAAATGATAGCAATACAGTTTGACATACACAGTACACGTCAAATGGTATGACAGACTCTTGTAATGAGTACCATGGGATCTTTAGCGACCACAGAGTCAGGACACCCGTTTCAAGTCCCCTCTTCCTCCATTTTATTGAGGAACATTACATTGTTAGTTAGTACTTCAAAATGATTCAAATGAAATGAATGTTGTAAAAATGTATAGAGTAAATGACAGTGATCTGTGGACGTGTTGTTCATTTCAGAAGCATGTTTCTCCTGGGCTTTTGTTTGTCTGTCTTTCCACTGGTGGCATCCATACGTCTTTGTGGCCACAACCTGAAATGGAAAACCATTGAATGGGAGACTTTTACTCTCCCAAATCAGTTGCTATTTTTTTCCTGCCAAAGGCTGAGCATCTGTTGAAGGTCAAGAACATGATGTATTACTACTAGAATGAAAGGCAGCACTATCAATCACAATAACTTTGTGCTTGGAATGGAATCCCTAATGTTAGCTAGCTAGCTCATTTTAGATGAGTAGCAACAGTTTTAGTGACGTTAGTGATTTTAGTGACGTTGCCAATTCCTGTTCCCGAATGTATTTAGTTATTTGATCCTCAAACTTGAACTCGATACGGCATTTTGAAAATGAGGTGTTTCCCACGAAACTGAATGCACACACCCTCATCTGATTGGTCAGGTAGGTGGGCCTTTAGAGACGGCATACATGTCATTACACTCCCTCTTCTGATTGGTCAGGTAGGTGGGCCTTTAGAGACGGCATACATGTCATCACACTCCCTCTTCTGATTAGTCAGGTAGGTGGGCCTTTAGAGACGGCATACATGTCATCACACTCCCTCTTCATGTCATCACACTCCCTCTTCTGATTAGTCAGGTAGGTGGGCCTTTAGAGACGGCATACATGTCATCACACTCCCTCTTCTGATTAGTCAGGTAGGTGGGCCTTTAGAGACGCATACATGTCATCACACTCCCTCTTCTGATTGTCAGGTAGGTGGGCCTTTCACATGTCATCACACTCCCTCTTCTGATTGGTCAGGTAGGTGGGCCTTTAGAGACAGCATGACATGTCATCACACTCCCTCTTCTGATTGGTCAGGTAGGTGGGCCTTTAGAGACGGCATTAATGTCATCACACTCCCTCTTCTGATTAGTCAGGTAGGTGGGCCTTTAGAGACGGCATACATGTCATCACACTCCCTCTTCTGATTGGTCAGGTAGGTGGGCCTTTAGAGACGGCATTAATGTCATTACACTCCCTCTTCTGATTAGTCAGGTAGGTGGGCCTTTAGAGACGGCATTAATGTCATCACACTCCCTCTTCTGATTAGTCAGGTAGGTGGGCCTTTAGAGACGGCATACATGTCATCACACTCCCTCTTCTGATTAGTCAGGTAGGTGGGCCTTTAGAGACGGCATACATGTCATCACACTCCCTCTTCTGATTAGTCAGGTAGGTGGGCCTTTAGAGACGGCATACATGTCATCACACTCCCTCTTCTGATTGGTCAGGTAGGTGGGCCTTTAGAGACAGCATACATGTCATCACACTCCCTCTTCTGATTGGTCAGGTAGGTGGGCCTTTAGAGACGGCATTAATGTCATCACACTCCCTCTTCTGATTAGTCAGGTAGGTGGGCCTTTAGAGACGGCATACATGTCATCACACTCCCTCTTCTGATTGGTCAGGTAGGTGGGCCTTTAGAGACGGCATTAATGTCATTACACTCCCTCTTCTGATTAGTCAGGTAGGTGGGCCTTTAGAGACGGCATTAATGTCATCACACTCCCTCTTCTGATTAGTCAGGTAGGTGGGCCATGTCATCACACTGATTAGTCAGGTAGGTGGGCCTTTAGAGACGGCATACATGTCATCACACTCCCTCTTCTGATTAGTCAGGTAGGTGGGCCTTTAGAGACGGCATACATGTCATCACACTCCCTCTTCTGATTAGTCAGGTAGGTGGGCCTTTAGCATACATGTCATCACACTCCCTCTTCTGATTAGTCAGGTAGGTGGGCCATGTCATCACTCCCTCTTCACACTCCCTCTTCTGATTAGTCAGGTAGGTGGGCCTTTAGAGACGGCATACATGTCATCACACTCCCTCTTCTGATTAGTCAGGTAGGTGGGCCTTTAGAGACGGCATACATGTCATCACACTCCCTCTTCTGATTAGTTGAGTAAGTGGGCTGTTTCCTGGATGGGGTTGACGGGAGGGGTGTATGTCGATGTGTGTGTGTGGTCTTGTTCTTCTATCCTCGTGGGGACCTGAAATCCCCAGAATTCCCCACAAGGCTGGTAAAACAAGGAAAAGCCTCCCTTGTGGAGAACCATTTTCCCCATGAGGAAAATGTCTATTTTAAGCTTAGGGGTCAGGTTTAAGGTTACAATTAGGGTTTTGGTTACAATTAGGGTTAGGGGTTAGACTTAAGCGTTAGGGTTAGGTTTAGGGGTTTTAGTTCTGGTTAAGTTTAAAGTTAGGGGTTAGGGAAAATAGGATTTTGAATGTGCATCAATTTTTGGTCCCCGCGAGGATAGAAAAACTAGTGTGTGTGTGTGTGTGTGTGTGTGTGTGTGTGTGTGTGTGTGTGTGTGTGTGTGTGTGCATGTCTGTGTGTGTTGCGTGCGGAGAGTGTGTGGAGAGAGAGGAAGAGATTGAAGATAAATCTGAACAGATCTTGCAGATGATTTGGGAGCTACATGTTTATCTTTCAAAGAACAATAGCAGACTTTGGAAAAGAAAAACGCCCTTCTCCCACCCTACACCAGCAGTCTGGTTTGGCATCCTTCTCTCTGTCTCTCTCTTTCTCTCACTCCATTCTCGGTGTGTGGCTCGGTGTGTTTTTTCGGCGCTCTCACGGCAACCTCCGCTGCAGAGCAAGCACAGGTGGTGGATGTATTTCGATGGAAAGGTGGGGGAGGCTTTGAGCAACACATTTTTTTCATGTTATCTTAATTAAGCCCTGGGATCGCCACAAGCCTTGATGCTTGGCTTCTCCTCTCCTTCCTCCTTTTTCTGCACTTCTTCTCCCTCTTTCGCAGCTGCCGGTGTGTGTGGCAGGTTGCCGCAGTAACGGTTACTATAACAGAAACGTCCAAAACCGATGGATTAATCCGACTGACGATTGACAGGCATTGAAAACGGCTGCGAGTGTAAACAGGAACTTGAAATACAGGTGTCTCGCCCTTAGTGACACTGACACACCATTTAAACACAGGAACTATTCATGTCTAAACCCAAGGACTCTGACGGCATACATGTCATCACACTCTCTTCTGATTGAGGGTTTAGACACTTCAAAGTGTTCCATTGAACAGAACACGTGGATGAATGTTTCATGCACATTCAGTTGGTTCTCCATTTCATGGACCTGGTTGGATTCTGAGGTCACTCTATTGTACTTATGCCTGTTGTGACACACTTTTTCTTTAAAACTGAACCAATCATTATAGCCTTGATTTCTCCATGGTAGCTATTGTAGAGAGTAACCATCCTTTATGTGGTAGCTATTCCTTAGAGAGTAACCATCCTTTATGATTTCTCCATAGTGGTAGCTATTCCTTAGAGAGTAACCATCCTTTATGATTTCTCCATAGTGGTAGCTATTCCTTAGAGAGTAACCATCCTTTATGATTTCTCCATAGTGGTAGCTATTCCTTAGAGAGTAACCATCCTTTATGATTTCTCCATAGTGGTAGCTATTCCTTAGAGAGTAACCATCCTTTATGATTTCTCCATAGTGGTAGCTATTCCTTAGAGAGTAACCATCCTTTATGATTTCTCCATAGTGGTAGCTATTCCTTAGAGAGTAACCATCCTTTATGATTTCTCCATAGTGGTAGCTATCCCTTAGAGAGTAACCATCCTTCATGATTTCACCATAGTGGTAGCTATCCCTTAGAGAGTAACCATCCTTTATGATTTCTCCATAGTGGTAGCTATCCCTTAGAGAGTAACCATCCTTTGTGATGCAAATAAAGTGAATGTTCACTCCATGTTCGTTGCCCCTCTCCTACAGTAGCTACAAACAGTAAGTTCATCGGTATCTGCAGTTGAAGTCTGAAGTTTACATACACTTAGGTTGGAGTCATTAAAACTTGGTTTTCAACTGCTCCACAAATTTCTTGTTAACAAACTATAGTTTTGGCAAGTTGGTTAGGACATCTACTTTGTGCATGACACAAGTCATTTTTCCAACAATTGTTTAGAGACAGATTATTTCACTTATAACTCACTGTATCACAATTCTAGTGGGTTAGACGTTTACATACACTAAGTTGTGTATGTAAATTATGTCATGGCTTTCGAAGCCTCTGATAGGCTAATTGACATAATTTGAGTCAATTCGAGGTTTACCTGCGGATGTATTTCAAGGCCTACCTTCAAACTCAGTGTCTCTTTGCTTGACATCATGGGAAAATCAAAAGAATTCAGTCAAGACCTCAGAAAAAAATGTAGACCTCCACAAGTCTGGTTCATCCTTGGGTGCAATTTCCAAATGCCTGAAGGTATCACGTTCATCTGTATAAACAATAGTACGTACACAGCCATCATACCACTCAGGAAGGAGACGCGTTCTGTCTCCTAGGGATGAATGTACTTTGGTGCGAAAAGTGCAAATCAATCCCAGAACAGCAGCAAAGGACCTTGTGAAGATGCTGGAGGAAACAGGTACACAATTATCTATATCCATATGCAACTACACATGGGAACAATGTCCTCTGGTCTGATGAAACAAAAATAGAACTGTTTGGCCACAATGACCATCGTTATCTTTGGAGGAAAAGGGGGAGGCTTGCAAGCTAATGAACACCATCCCAACCGTGAAGCACGTGGGTGGCAGCATCATGTAGTGAAGGTGCTTTGCTGCAGGAGGGACTGGTGCACGTCACAAAATAGATGGCATCATGAGGTGGGAAAATTATGTGGATATATTGAAGCAACATCTCAAGACACCAGTCAGGAAGTTAAAGCTTGGTCACAAATGGGTCTTCCAAATGGACAATGACCCCAAGCACACTTCCAAAGTTGTGGTAAAATGGACAACAAAGGCAAGGTATTGGAGTGGCCCTGACAAAGCCCTGACTGTCACGCCTTGATCATTGTATTTTGTGTTTTAGTTATATGTTTGGTCAGGCCAGGGTGTGACATGGGTTTATATGTTGTGGTTCGTATTGCGGTTTTTGTATTATTGGGATTACGGCTGAGTAGGGGTGTTGCATAGGCTTGGCTGCCTGAGGCGGTTCTCAATCAGAGTCAGGTGATTCTCGTTGTCTCTGATTGGGAACCGTATTTAGGTAGCCTGGGTTTCGCTTTGTATTTCGTGGGTGATTGTTCCTGTCTCTGTGTAGTTTCACCAGATAGGCTGTAATTAGGTTTCACGTTCCGTTTGTTGTTTTTGTATTTTGTATAGTTATTTCATGTGTCACTTTTTCTATTAAAGTCATGAGTAACCACCACGCTGCATTTCAGTCCGACTCTCTTTCGACAAACGAAGAACGACGTTACACTGACCTCATCCTATAGAAAATCTGTGGGCAGAAATGAAAAAGTTTGTGCAAGCAAGAAGGCCTACAAACCTGACTCAGTTACACCAGCTCTGTCAGGAGGAATGGGCCAAAAATAACCAAACTTATTGTGGGAAGCTTGTGGAAGGCTACCTGAAAAGTTTGACCCAAGTTAAACAATTTAAAGGCAATGCTACCAAATACTAATTGAGTGTATGTAAACTTCTGACCCACAGGGAATGTGATGAAAGAAATAAAAGCTGAAATAAATCATTCTCTCTGATATTATTCTGACATTTCACATTCTTACAATAAAGTGGTGATCCCAACTGAACTAAGACAGGGACTTTTACGAGGATGAAGTGTCAGGAATTGTGAAAAACTGAGTTTAAATGTTTTTGGCAAAGGTGTATGTAAACTTCCGACTTCATCTGTATCTACAACTCATGCTTTACTTTCTAACACGATGTGCGTAGGTCAACTCAACCCACTATAGGATATGAATCAGCCACCCTAACAAGACATCCCCAACCACAAACTCTTTATATGAGTGGGCTAAGAATGGATAGAATTTCAGCTTACAGTGATACTCATCTTTCTTGGGCGAAATAATATATT
>NW_025745772.1:149062-184062 GCF_021184085.1 Oncorhynchus gorbuscha | reverse complement strand
CGCCGTACCATACTTAACTGTTAACTTATATACCTATGAGATACCCGGTCTTAGGGATGGCTAACTCCTTCGATCTCCACTGAGTTGGGTATATCTGCCTTACGTGTGGAATGATCTCCAATGCACTTTCATATTGGACGAATAGGTGCCTCTGTTTAGGACATTTCAGACGGCAGTTAAGGGACCTTTTTACTGAAGAATGTGTCTTTTATGACTGTGTTTTGCTTTTCATGTATTGTTGTGTAAGATAATGTGTATTTTAATAGTTAAATTTTATTTTGATGTGTATTGCTGTGTATAATAATGTGTATTTTAATGTGTATATTGTATTCTGATGTGTATGGTTGTGTATAATAATGTGTATTTTAATGTGTATATTGTATTCTGATGTGTATGGTTGTGTATTTTAATGTGTATATTGTATTCTGATGTGATTTGTTGTGTATAATAATGTATATTTTAATGTGTATATTGTATTCTGATGTCTATTGTTGTGTATAATAATGTCTATTTTAATGTGTATATTGTATTCTGATGTGTATGGTTGTGTATAATGATGTGTATTTTAACGTGTATATTGTATTTTGGTGTGATTTGTTGTGTATAATAATGTTTATTTTAATGTGTATATTGTATTTTGATGTGATTTGCTGTGTATAATAATGTGTATTTTCATGTGTATATTGTATTTTGATGTGATTTGTTGTGCTAGACCGGTATGTCATCAGAAGAGACCTTGGTCTCAGCATTGACTTCCTGTAAAAAGAAAGATGACATAAAAACGCTCCAAGTTGACAATGAAAGTTGTACATGGAATCTGCTTTGGGGATTGCATGCTCTGCCTCGGCTAAATAAACATATTGGGAGATGCACTGAACTTGACCAAAACTCATCAACACCAAACCACAGCTTGTGAATGTCAACGTAACTCTAAAGAGCACACATTTCTCAACACTAATATGAAAACGTTCCATTCCAAATAAGGAACAGAACTGAAGTGCAAAAGTGCCTAAAACACAAGCCACACATTGTGTCTGTGACATACAAGCATGTTAACCCTTGCAAGGCTACCGGCACAGACGTGTGCAGACCAGCAGGCTGGAGTGTTTATGGACATATTCAATCTCTCCCAGTCAGTTTTCACCACTTGCTTTAACCCTAACGTTGATGTCCGCGCCGCCACGGACACCCCGTGGACAAATACCCGTAACATCCGTCACTTTAAGCTAGAGATACACTTCCACATCTGCAGTGAAAGGTGACACAGCTAGAGCAGTGTTTGTCAGACCATGATACATCCCGAAAATCCGTCTTCTCACAAAATGGTCTGTAGCATCTGTAGTGTATTCAAGGTTTAAAAAGACTTCTAATCAACCCCCTACAAAAATGTCCATTTAATTATAATCTACACATTTCCTGTTGCTGCAGGATTAAGATACAACATCTGTAGCCCCGTCACAAATGTTCAAGCAACACTATAAAACAAGCTCGGGTATTACACAGATCGTTAAATGCTTTGATTAATGACTGTTTGTTCTCCAAAGCCATCATGTCATTGTGCAACCCTGTGTGTTATACACAAGTTGACTCATTCTGCAGTATACAAACTGGCCCACAGTAATGGGAGTTGCCCAGTGTTGTGGTCTGCTCAGAGTACTGACATTATTCTGCCTGGGATGGAATGGTTTGGGATGGGGGGGTATGCATGCTGCCCTTTCCTGCTAACTAGGCAGACTGGGAGAGAAAGTCAACTGGAGGAGCCTGACTGAAAACTGTACTTAGGGGCTGCGGTATTGTGAGCTGCCTGAGAGCGACTGAACTGAAGGAGGAGGAGAGGAAGGAGAGACGGAGGAGAAGGCAGACATCTCAGGGGTCGGTCGGCGCGTTGGGAGCACACCTTATAATTATCCACATCCGCTCTGTCAGAGGAGGCCCATAGAATGGACAGATCCACCAGAGAGAGAGGGAGAGCAAGAGAGAGGTCTCTGTGGAACTCGACGGGGGTTATTATGGGTTAGCTCTACTCCAGACTGCGTTGAGTTGGAGTGCGGTTCCATGCCGAGAGAGAGTGTCTATTTTGAATGGTTCCGAGTGAATTCCGAGGGCGGGCTAGTCTCTTCCCTCTATTACAGTTCCACCCATCCGAAACAGGTCACTGCGGGATGACCGGGGTCTTCATTAAGAGGTTAAAGGGCCCAGTAATTACCCCCAGAGGAGAGTAACTATCAGGTTGTTTAACAAGCCTTTTAATATTCCCCCAAGCTCCGCGAGAGATGTGTGTCTTTTTTACAATCACAATAGTTTTATGAGTCCCATCTCTCATGTTGCAATGGTTCATCTCACGTTCACTGTCTTGGTCTGTCTTGCATTCTCTCTCTCTCTCTCTCTCTCTCTCTCTCTCTCTCTCTCTCTCTCTCTCTCTCTCTCTCTCTCTCTCTCTCTATTTCTCTCTCTATTTCTCTCTCTATTTCTTCTCTCTCTCTCTCTATTTCTCTCTATCTTCTCTCTCTCTATTTCTCTCTCTATTTCTCTCTCTCTCTCTCTCTCTCTCTATTCTCTATCTCTATTTCTCTCTCTCTCTCTCTCTCTCTCTCTCTCTCTCTCTCTCTCTCTCTCTCACTCTATTTCTCTCTCTCTTCTCTCTCTATTTCTCTCTCTCTCTCTCGCACACATTCTCTCTCCCTCTCTCTCTCTCTCTCTCTCTTTCACCCACGGCCATGTGGCTTTGCACGACACCAACTCCATCATCTAGTTTGCTGACGACACCACGGTTGTAGGCCTGATAACCAACAACGACGAGTCAGCCTATGGGGAGAAGGTAAGTGAAGTGGCATTGTGATGCCAGGACAACAACCTCTCCCTCAACATCAGCAAAACAAAGGAGTTGATTGTTGACTTCAGGAAGCACAGGAAGGAACACGCCCGATCCACATCAATGGGACTTCAGTAGAGAGTCAGCAGTTTTAAGTTCCTTGGCATCTACATCACCGCGGACTTGACAAGGACCAGTAACACCACCACTCCTGTCAAGAGGGAGCAACAGCGTCTCTACTTCCTAAGGCTAAATTTGACACCTCTCCAAATACTACCACTGCATCATCGAGAGCATCCTGACCGGTTGCATCCCAGCCTGGTAGAGGATTTCTCCGTCCATGATTGTAAGGCCCTCCACTGGGGCCGTGTTCCCACTCATCCAGGACATCTAATGAAACGGTGTCTGAGCAAGGCATGCAGCAGCATCATCAAGGACCCCACACACACCCCAGCTTTGAGTTGTTCACTCTATTACCAACAGGCTCAGAGACAGTTTCTATCTACAAGCCATCAGACTGCTGAACACTTGAACTGGACTGTCCACCTGTACTGACTCTCTTGCACCTTATCACTCACTCACTCACTCACTCACTCACTCACTCACTCACTCACTCACTCACTCACTCACTCACTCACACATCTACACCCATCACAATTGCTGCTACCAGACTCTTATTCACTAGTTCTAATACTGCACAATTTAAAGACTTGCTCCCACATCCCCCTTTATCTGATACATGTGTAAATATTGGACTATAAATTGTGCCTTCCTGTATTATGCTTACGCTAAAATGTTTATTCTTATATTTATTGTTTCTTATTGGTGTTGCGTTGTCGAGAGAAACCTGCAAGTAAGCTTTTTGTTAGACAGTGTATATGATGTGTATCCTGTATATACACTATATATACAAAAGTATGTGGACACACCTTAAAATTGTTGAATCCGGCTATTTCATCCACACCTGTTGCTGACAGGTGTATAAAATTGAGCACACAGCCATGCACACTCCATAGACAAACATTGGCAGTAGAATGGCCTTATTCAAGAGCTCAAGAGCTCAGTGACTTTCAACGTGGCATTGTTATAGGATGCCACCTTTGCAACAAGTCAGTTCGTCAAATTTCTGCCCTGTTCGAGCTGCCCCAGTCAACTGTTAGTGCTGTGAAGTGGAAACACCTAGGAGCAACAACGGCTCAGCCGCGAAGTGGTAGGCCACATAAGCTCACAGAACGGGACCGCCGAGTGCTGAAGCACGTAAAAATCGTCTGTCCTAGGTTGCAACACTCAGTACTGAGTTCCAAACTGCCTCTAGAAGCATCGCCAGCACAATAACTGTTCTTCGGGAGCTTCATGAAATGGGTTTCCATGGCTGAGCAGCCGCGCACAAGCCTAAAATGTGCAATACCAGGCGGAATGGGTCTGGGGCTATTTTTCATGGTTTGGGCTAGGCCCCTTACTTCGAGTGAAGGGAAATCTCAACCCTACAGCATGCAATGACATTCTAGACAATTATGTGCTTCTGACTTTGTGGCAGTTTGGGGAAGGCCCTTTCCGGTTTCAGCATTGCAATGCCCCTGTGCAAAAGGTCCATACAGAAATGGTTTGTCGAGATCGGTGTGGAAGAACTTGACTACCCTGCTCAGAGCCCTGACCTCAACCCCATCAAACAACTTTGGGATGAATTGGAAAGCAAATTGCGAGCAAGGACAAATCGTCCCCACAGCATTGTTCCAACAGCTAGTAGAAAGCCTTCCCAGGAGAGTGGAGGGGAGAGGACCAATTCCATATTAATGCCCATGATTTTGGAATGAGATGTTTGACGAGCATGTCCACTTACTTTTGGTCATGTAGTCTATGACTAATAAAACATGAAACTTGTGTGTGCTTGTTGTAACCTGCAGGGGTCAGTGTTTCCCAGGTTGAATACTACTGGGATGACCGTAATACAGTACAGTATGTCCAGGTTGCACTGCTGTGTGAAAGACAATGCTGTAATAACCTATACCTTGATCTGCGTTAGAGCATAATCCATTCAATGACATTGAGCATTAGAATTCATATTTGGCTAACTTTGACTTGCTTTGTCTCATGATCCATTCAATGCTTGGGACTAGTTGCGGTCTATCGACAATCTAAGCGACAACGTTATTTAATAAACTATAAACGATTACCTTAACATAGACTTAACTCCAGTTACTTGCGGGAAAGAAGAAAATAATTAACTCTGATCATTACTCTGGTCTTCTGAGGACAGATCCTTCACTGGGAATGTCTCCCTGACTGACCCCACAGGGAAATCATTCACTCTGGACTCGCTTCGCCAGCCTTCACAGGAGAAAGGTCACTCAATGTGCTTTAGTTTTTCTGTTCTTATTTTCCTGCACAAACTGCTCATTCCGCATTTGTTTGACTGTCCTTCCCGGGGACACAAACTGCTGTCCTGCACTTGTCTGAATGTCCCTCCTTGGGGAAAGAGCTCTCCTCTCGCTGGATGATCCTTCTCCTGGGAAAATGTTTACTCTGTGCTCGTTTGACTGTCCTTCACTGGAGAATTCCTCCTCGTCGTTTATTTGACTTAATTGCTATGCCAGATTCACAGAGGGAGAGAGAATGAATGGTACAACACTTAACAACCAGTCTCTCTCCCGCCTAGTCTACTGTAAGTCTGCCAGCACCCTTCATTAAAGCAACGCTTCCCTCCCTCTCTCATCTCCTCCTTCCCCTCTTCGCTCTCCCCCTCTTCCCTCTCTCCCTCTCTCCCTCTCCCCCTCTTCCCTCTCTCCCTCTTCCCTCTCTCCCTCTCCCCCTCTTCCCTCTCCCCCTCTTCCCTCTCTCCCTCTTCCCTCTCTCCCTCTCTCCATTAGCCAACGTGTGGGTGTGAACAGAAAGGTTTCAGTCGACAGGCATCAAGAGAGCCATCCAACACCTGTGGGCCCCTCTACCTCTGAGACAAACACATGTACACACACACACACACACACACACACACACACACACACACACACACACACACACACACACACACACACACACACACACACACACACACACACACACACACACACACACACACACACACACACACACACACACACACACACACACTCATGAGTATGAGCATACACAAGAGCACACGCACACACTGCTCACAAACACACTGCGCACAAACACACTCACGCACACACACAGACACGCACACACACTCGTCATCACATTCAGCCAGGTGTCTAATTATCTGTGTCTGTGTCAGATCTGACACATCCCACCCCGGCTGAATACACACATGCCACTTTCAGTCTGAAGAGGAAATCACTGGAGGGATGGTGTTGAGTCGTCACACACACCAAGCTGCAGCAAGAACGTTAAAGACAGACAGAGCGACAGCTTTGATGTGCTTTGGTTGGTCTGACTACACATTTCAATCACCCACTGTATACAATGCAGTTCAGCTTCGTATCACCTAATGACACCTTTCATCAATGACACATCTTTCCCCCCTTGTCAGACAGCAACATGGCGTCCTGTCAGAAAAACAAGTGAGGCAGATCACAGAAGACCAGTATTGCTGTTCTAGTCAACTGACAGATGGCTTAATCTTGGGAACCGTTTTAATGAAGAGAAACACATTTTCCCATGATGCCTCTGGGCTATTCCTGGTGTAGATTGTTACCTCGGAAGGATGTGACGCGGTGGCGGTGCAGGTGGAGCTGAGTTTTACGGCGGTTTTTACAGCACACTACTTGACCCTTGACTGCACAGAGAAACATCTTCAACATAGTGCCCCCTAGAGACAGAGCAGGGTGTTACAGGACACTCCACTAATAAGAGCATGTATACATCCGGTAGAGCCATATAACGGTAGCCCAGTGGTTGAGTGTTGGGCCAGTAACTGAAAAGTCACTGGTTTGAATCCCAGAGCCAACTAAGTGAACCATATATTGATGTGCCCTTGTGCAAGGCACTTAACCCTAAGTGTGCCGGTATGTCGCTTTGTATAAGAGCGTCTGCTAAATGTATACTTTGATTAAGAAAACTGCTGATAAATGTGATTTATTCTCTGATTAAAAATAATGTTATGTCAAGTTCATACAGGCCTTGCTGTGCACAAGTTAAATCTAAACTTCTCTCATTGGAATAAAATTAACGTGACACTCATTTCAAAGCAGTAACACCCCTCTAAACCAGAAGCACTCTTTTCCTCAACAACCTAACCTTATTCCCAGCCTGAAAAAAGGACAAATTGCCCATATTTGTAAATTTTAGGAATGTATATTTTTTTAAAGGAGATGAAGAGAGAGAGAGAGAGAGAGAGAGAGAGAGAGAGAGAGAGAGAGAGAGAGAGAGAGAGAGAGAGAGAGAGAGAGAGAGAGAGAGAGAGAGAGAGAGAGAGAGAAGAGAGAGAGAGAGAGAGAGAGAGAAAATGGAGATACCACACAGCTCTCTAGCCATGTACTTTTGGTCATGTTTTGGACAAGGAACCGCAACAGCTCGCCTCTCAGACGACCGACATTAAACGAAACGTCCCAAAATATGCCAAAAATGTCTGTGGTTTATTTTAGCCCCGAGATGAAAGGTCTGCCATTACAAAGAGCTTGATTTAGTCTAGGGTGTGAGAGAGAAAGGAGAGAGCCGGCTCTGAGGTCTCTCCACAGTCTTCTACCTCAAAATAACACAGAGGGAAGGCAGAATAACATGTTGACTCGCCCGACAAAAGCTCACAGGAGCACCGTATGAACGGTACCCAGCCAGATGTGTGAGTGATGAGTGATACACTCACCTGGGTGGAGTCCATAGCGGACCTTATTCTATATCATAGAGACATCATGCCGGTCATGAATATTCTGTAGCGCTGTGCCCTGAACAACCCTCTGAATCCAGGGCATATCTTTTCCATATGCAGTATATCTGGTAAAACAGTACGATGTGTGTGTGTGCATGCAGACCTTCTCCTAAGCAGAAGCAGAAGTACTTGTTGACTTTGGAGAATAGCTGGTAAATCGATTTTGGGGTTACTGAGAACTAGGGAGACCGGATTAACCCCGTAAAGTGTGTGTGTACAGAATTTGCATGTCCGTTCGTGTCTATGCGTACATTGTGTGTGTGTGTGTGTGTGTGTGTGTGTGTGTGTGTGTGTGTGTGTGTGTGTGTGTGTGTGTGTGTGTGTGTGTGTGTGTGTGTGTGTGTGTGTGTGTGTGTGTGTGTGTGTGTGTGTGTGTGTGTGTGTGTGTGTGTGTGTGTGTGTGTGTGTGTGTGTGTGTGTGTGTGTGTGTGTGTGTGTGTGTGTATTTATGTGTTTCACGGCAGTGCAGCGGTAGTTCTGAAGGGGACAGTGGACGGGGAAAATGAATGCGAGGGCCAATACATACATTTAACCAAGTCCCCTGTCCGCATATGGAAACAATCTGACCGTAAGGAGAATACAATCTAAGGCTAAGGAGAAATCATTATTCTAAGTGGGAGAGAGAGAAATAAAGAGAGGGGAAGCAGGAGAGAGAGAGAGAGAGCGAGAGAGCGAGAGAGAAAGAGAGAGAGAGAGAGAGAGAAAGAGAGAGAGAGAGAGAGAGATAGAGAGAAAGAGAGAGAGAGAGAGAGAGAGAGAGAGAGAGAGAGAGAGAGAGAGAGAGAGAGAGAGAGAGAGAGAGAGAGAGAGAGAGAGAGAGAGAGAGAGAGAGAGAGAGAGAGAGAGAGAGAGAGAGAGAGAGAGAGAGAGAGAAAAGATTGAGAGAATTGAACAATTAAAGATAAATTGTTGAGATACGTAGATAGAGGAGCAGACAGAGGGGAAGATACACCGAAGAGTGAGAGGCAAAGAAAGAAAGAAAGAAATAAAGAAAGGAGAGAGTGCACACAAAGAGGATGAGTAACTCAGACAGCACACATAATTTCTCCTGGAGCCATGCTGGCGGCTGTAGCAGAACCAGAGAAAGAACCAGGGAGGCAGGGGGCAGAGAGAACATTCACACTTACCCCTGTAGGAGAGCTTTAACCTGGGGACGCTGTGCTTGGGCTCCCCTGCCCCGGCACCACCGCCCCGCAGAACAGCAGCAACAGTACAATCCCAGGTAGGTAATCCATGGTGCTGGAGCGCTGGCCTCCAGCCCAAGGGGGGCACACACCCCACACTTCCCCAGAGAAGAGTGTCTCCCAGCCAGGTATGCAGAGACCTAGCAGTCCCTCCCTTCCCTTCCTCCTCTTGCAGCTAGAGAAGATCCACAAACCCAGGAGGGGGTTTCTGGCAGGGGGGATACAATCCTTGGTTTCAATCCCGATTCAGAGCACCGATTTGGGGAAATTCAGCAGCGCAAGGGGGTATTACATGGCTCCCTGTGTGGAGGTCCGGGGTGGTAAACCCTCTGTGCTGTTCATATGTCCCCCTGGTAAGGGTAGGGTGATGGGGGTCCGGTGGGAAGTGTGAGGCTCGAGCTGGTTGAGGAAGAATTCTGATTGAAATATTGAAGAGGTATCCAGCAGAGATACTGCTAATATAGATCTCTCTTCTGCTCTGCTCTCCTCTCTTCTCTTCAGTCTCTCTCTCTCTCCGCAGTCACTCACTACTAGCCTCCAATCCTGTCCACGGCTCCGCCAGACAGAGAGGGAGAGAGAGAGAGAGCTACACCATCCACAGGAGGGGAGGGAGAGCAGCTGAGCGAGAGAGAGGGGGAGTGTGTATGAGAGAGAGGGGGGAGGGAGTGAACTGAGCAACGTTGAAGTACTGTGAAATAGAAGAGAATCCTGTGCACATGGTTCCGTCTTCCTCTATTCTCTCTCTTCTGTTTTTCTTTCCTTCTGCAGTCCCTGGTCAGCCCCAGCACCCTTACTCTAGAGGTGTGACACATTAACAGACTCACACATGCTTACCCTCTTCTCTACCCCATGCAGTTACAGACAAACTGCATAGCATGCAACTCAGCAGGTAATCTCTGGTCAAACCTGGTTTCAAAATGAACACCATATAATATGCATTTATCTAACGCCCTATCCAATGAAAAGCAGTGAGCTGGCATTCAGGATTAGTTAAACATGTATATTGTTCCTGGAAAGGCATGCTTCAGTGAATACATGTTTGTTGTGCTGCCCTTCTATGGCGAGCAGGAGTCCAAAACACATCAATTTCACAGCAAATAAAGAATGACGTTTGTTTTTTGACTTTTCCAACAAACCAGGAAAAACGGGTTTGATTGAATGTCTCAGACGAGAAACCTGGCCCATAAGGAAATGTGAAAACATGGCTTTCTAGTAAAGCAGGTATGTGAGAGATCCTGTCACTGCTAAAGTCATTCTATAGTAAACCTGGTCTGGGTCTGTGGCATTCCCCTTCCCCAACTCTCCACCCCTCTGCCCCTGCAGGTGTGACCCCCTCTGTTTCTTCTCATGGTTTGTGACGGCAGGCAGCTAACAGCACTGAGGTGACGGTGATAAAAGCTGTGATAAACACAAGCATTTATGTGTCAGCTCACACACCTCAACACCACTGCAACAGTCACAGAACAAAAACACAACCTGGCAGTAGATACTGCATGACTATAGTGTGTGGGGGGAGGGTGTGTGTGTGTGTGTGTGTGTGTGTACTGGTGTTTCTGTCCGTGCCTGTGCACCATCATATTCTCAACACTCCCAACAATGCTTTTTCCCTCTTAACAACTCCACAGAATGTGTGTGCACGTATGTGTTCCCAAGTGTCTGTCTGTCTGTCTGTCTGTCTGTCTGTCTGTCTGTCTGTCTGTCTGTCTGTCTGTCTGTCTGTCTCTGTCTGTCTGTCTGTCTGTCTGTCTGTCTGTCTGTCTGTCTGTCTGTCTGTCTGTCTGTCTGTCTGTCTGTCTGTCTGTCTGTCTGTCTGTCTGTCTGTCTGTCTGTCTGTCTGTCTGTGTGTGTGTGTGTCTGTGTGTGTGTGTGTGTGTGTGTGTGTGTGTGTGTGTGTGTGTGTGTGTGTGTGTGTGTGTGTGTGTGTGTGTGTGTGTGTGTGTGTGTGTGTGTGTGTGTGTGTGTGTGTGTGTGTGTGTGTGTGTGTGTGTGTGTGTGTGTGTGTGCGTGCGTGCGTGCTGTGTGTGTACGTACGTACTTGTACCCGAGTGTGTATGTGTATATGTGCACTCCCACTCCCTCATACATCATCACCCCTTTAGTCTAAACAGGCTTTTTAGATGTTTACCCACAACAAAGAATGTGCAGATAGACATGAAAGGATCTCTCTCTCTCTCTCTCTCTCTCTCTCTCTCTCTCTCTCTCTCTCTCTCTCTCTCTCTCTCTCTCTCTCTCTCTCTCTCTGTGTATCTGATCTATTGTGGGGATTAATACCTGTATTAAATACCTGTATTAATCCCCACTGGGAGCAGGGAGGCGAGATATGCCGCAACACGCCTAGACAGCCCACCCTTTAGGAGATGCTGCCGGCAGCAGCAACAGGGCCCATCGCCACCAATCTATTTGTGATGCCTTGGGCAGGAAGGGAGCGCTGTGCTGCTGAGTAAGGACGTCTTAATAAATCGTGACATGTTGTTGACCGCATAATGAGCAGTCATTGACAAGGAGCTTCCAGAAGCTTTCAGAACCTGCCAGGTAAGAATAGAAGAGAGACACCCTATACCCCGGAGTGGAGGTACAGAAATACAGGGATGGATCCTATACCCCGGTGTGGAGGTACAGTAATACAGGGATGGATCCTATACCCCGGTGTGGAGGTACAGTAATACAGGGATGGATCCTATACCCCGGTGTGGAGGTACAGTAATACAGGGATGGATCCTAATACAGGGATGGATCCCCGGTGTGGAGGTACAGAAATACAGGGATGGATCCTATACCCCGGTGTGGAGGTACAGAAATACAGGGATGGATCCTATACCCCGGTGTGGAGGTACAGTAATACAGGGATGGATCCTATACCCCTGTGTGGAGGTACAGAAATACAGGGATGGATCCTATACCCCGGTGTGGAGGTACAGTAATACAGGGATGGACCCTATACCCCGGTGTGGAGGTACTGTAATACAGGGATGGATCCTATACCCCGGTGTGGAGGTACAGAAATACAGGGATGGACCCTATACCCCGGTGTGGTGGAGGTACAGTAATACAGGGATGGATCCTATACCCGGTGTGGAGGTACAGTAATACAGGGATGGATCCTATACCCCGGTGTGGAGGTACAGAAATACAGGGATGGACCCTATACCCCGGTGTGGAGGTACAGTAATACAGGGATGGATCCTATACCCCGGTGTGGAGGTACAGTAATACAGGGATGGATCCTATACCCCGGTGTGGAGGTACAGTAATACAGGGATGGACCCTATACCCCGGTGTGGAGGTACAGTAATACAGGGATGGATCCTATACCCCGGTGTGGAGGTACAGAAATACAGGGATGGATCCTATACCCCGGTGTGGAGGTACAGTAATACAGGGATGGATCCTATACCCCGGTGTGGAGGTACAGTAATACAGGGATGGATCCTATACCCCGGTGTGGAGGTACAGTAATACAGGGATGGATCCTATACCCCGGTGTGGAGGTACAGTAATACAGGGATGGACCCTATACCCCGGTGTGGAGGTACAGTAATACAGGGATGGATCCTATACCCCGGTGTGGAGGTACAGTAATACAGGGATGGACCCTATACCCCAGTGTGGAGGTACAGTAATACAGGGATGGATCCTATACCCCGGTGTGGAGGTACAGTAATACAGGGATGGACCCTATACCCCGGTGTGGAGGTACAGTAATACAGGGATGGACCCTATACCCCGGTGTGGAGGTACAGTAATACAGGGATGGATCCTATACCCGGTGTGGAGGTACAGTAATACAGGGATGGATCCTATACCCCGGTGTGGAGGTACAGTAATACAGGGATGGATCCTATACCCCGGTGTGGAGGTACAGTAATACAGGGATGGATCCTATACCCCGGTGTGGAGGTACAGTAATACAGGGATGGATCCTATACCCCGGTGTGGAGGTACAGTAATACAGGGATGGATCCTATACCCGGTGTGGAGGTACAGTAATACAGGGATGGATCCTATACCCCGGTGTGGAGGTACAGTAATACAGGGATGGATCCTATACCCCGGTGTGGAGGTACAGTAATACAGGGATGGATCCTATACCCCGGTGTGGAGGTACAGTAATACAGGGATGGATCCTATACCCCGGTGTGGAGGTACAGTAATACAGGGATGGATCCTATACCCCGGTGTGGAGGTACAGTAATACAGGGATGGATCCTATACCCCGGTGTGGAGGTACAGTAATACAGGGATGGACCCTATACCCCGGTGTGGAGGTACAGTAATACAGGGATACCCCGGTGTGGAGGTACAGTAATACAGGGATGGACCCTATACCCCGGTGTGGAGGTACAGTAATACAGGGATGGACCCTATACCCCAGTGTGGAGGTACAGTAATACAGGGATGGATCCTATACCCGGTGTGGAGGTACAGTAATACAGGGATGGACCCTATACCCCGGTGTGGAGGTACAGTAATACAGGGATGGACCCTATACCCCGGTGTGGAGGTACAGTAATACAGGGATGGATCCTATACCCCGGTGTGGAGGTACAGTAATACAGGGATGGTGGAGGTACAGTAATACAGGGATGGATCCTATACCCCGGTGTGGAGGTACAGTAATACAGGGATGGACCCTATACCCCGGTGTGGAGGTACAGGGAGGAATACAGGGATGGATACCAGGGATGGACCCCCGGTGTGGAGGTACAGTAATACAGGGATGGATCCTATACCCCGGTGTGGAGGTACAGTAATACAGGGATGGATCCTATACCCGGTAGTTGGGTGTGGAGGTACAGTAATACAGGGATGGATCCTATACCCCGGTGTGGAGGTACAGTAATACAGGGATGGACCCTATACCCCGGTGTGGAGGTACAGTAATACAGGGATGGACCCTATACCCCGGTGTGGAGGTACAGTAATACAGGGATGGATCCCATACCCCGGTGTGGAGGTACAGTAATACAGGGATGGACCCTATACCCCAGTGTGGAGGTACAGTAATACAGGGATGGATCCTATACCCCGGTGTGGAGGTACAGTAATACAGGGATGGACCCTATACCCGGTGTGGAGGTACAGTAATACAGGGATGGACCCTATACCCGGTGTGGAGGTACAGTAATACAGGGATGGATCCTATACCCCGGTGTGGAGGTACAGTAATACAGGGATGGATCCTATACCCCGGTGTGGAGGTACAGTAATACAGGGATGGACCCTATACCCCGGTGTGGAGGTACAGTAATACAGGGATGGATCCTATACCCCGGTGTGGAGGTACTGTAATACAGGGATGGATCCTATACCCCGGTGTGGAGGTACAGTAATACAGGGATGGACCCTATACCCCGGTGTGGAGGTACAGTAATACAGGGATGGATCCTATACCCCGGTGTGGAGGTACAGTAATACAGGGATGGATCCTATACCCCGGTGTGGAGGTACAGTAATACAGGGATGGACCCTATACCCCGGTGTGGAGGTACAGTAATACAGGGATGGACCCTATACCCCGGTGTGGAGGTACAGTAATACAGGGATGGATCCTATACCCCGGTGTGGAGGTACAGTAATACAGGGATGGATCCTATACCCCGGTGTGGAGGTACAGTAATACAGGGATGGACCCTATACCCGGTGTGGAGGTACAGTAATACAGGGATGGATCCTATACCCCGGTGTGGAGGTACAGTAATACAGGGATGGATCCTATACCCCGGTGTGGAGGTACAGTAATACAGGGATGGACCCTATACCCCGGTGTGGAGGTACAGTAATACAGGGATGGACCCTATACCCAGGTGTGGAGGTACAGTAATACAGGGATGGATCCTATACCCTGGTGTGGAGGTACAGTAATACAGGGATGGATCCTATACCCCGATGTGGAGGTACAGTAATACAGGGATGGACCCTATACCCCGGTGTGGAGGTACAGTAATACAGGGATGGATCCTATACCCCGGTGTGGAGGTACAGTAATACAGGGATGGACCCTATACCCCGGTGTGGAGGTACAGTAATACAGGGATGGACCCTATACCCCAGTGTGGAGGTACAGTAATACAGGGATGGATCCTATACCCGGTGTGGAGGTACAGTAATACAGGGATGGACCCTATACCCGGTGTGGAGGTACAGTAATACAGGGATGGATCCTATACCCCGGTGTGGAGGTACAGTAATACAGGGATGGACCCTATACCCCGGTGTGGAGGTACAGTAATACAGGGATGGACCCTATACCCCGGTGTGGTGGTACAGTAATACAGGGATGGACCCTATACCCCGGTGTGGAGGTACAGTAATACAGGGATGGACCCTATACCCCGGTGTGGAGGTACAGTAATACAGGGATGGATCCTATACCCCGGTGTGGAGGTACAGTAATACAGGGATGGATCCTATACCCCGGTGTGGAGGTACAGTAATACAGGGATGGACCCTATACCCCGGTGTGGAGGTACAGTAATACAGGGATGGATCCTATACCCCGGTGTGGAGGTACAGTAATACAGGGATGGACCCTATACCCCGGTGTGGAGGTACAGTAATACAGGGATGGGGATGGACCCTATACCCCAGTGTGGAGGTACAGTAATACAGGGATGGATCCTATACCCCGGTGTGGAGGTACAGTAATACAGGGATGGACCCTATACCCCGGTGTGGTACAGTAATACAGGGAGGTACAGTGGAATACAGTAATACAGGGATGGACCCTATACCCCGGTGTGGAGGTACAGTAATACAGGGATGGATCCTATACCCCGGTGTGGAGGTACAGTAATACAGGGATGGATCCTATACCCCGGTGTGGAGGTACAGTAATACAGGGATGGACCCTATACCCCGGTGTGGAGGTACAGTAATACAGGGATGGATCCTATACCCCGGTGTGGAGGTACAGTAATACAGGGATGGATCCTATACCCCGGTGTGGAGGTACAGTAATACAGGGATGGACCCTATACCCCGGTGTGGAGGTACAGTAATACAGGGATGGATCCTATACCCCGGTGTGGAGGTACAGTAATACAGGGATGGATCCTATACCCCGGTGTGGAGGTACAGTAATACAGGGATGGACCCTATACCCCGGTGTGGAGGTACAGTAATACAGGGATGGACCCTATACCCCGGTGTGGAGGTACAGTAATACAGGGATGGATCCTATACCCCGGTGTGGAGGTACAGTAATACAGGGATGGATCCTATACCCCGGTGTGGAGGTACAGTAATACAGGGATGGACCCTATACCCCGGTGTGGAGGTACAGTAATACAGGGATGGATCCTATACCCCGGTGTGGAGGTACAGTAATACAGGGATGGACCCTATACCCCGGTGTGGAGGTACAGTAATACAGGGATGGACCCTATACCCCGGTGTGGAGGTACAGTAATACAGGGATGGATCCTATACCCCGGTGTGGAGGTACAGTAATACAGGGATGGACCCTATACCCCGGTGTGGAGGTACAGTAATACAGGGATGGATCCTATACCCCGGTGTGGAGGTACAGTAATACAGGGATGGACCCTATACCCCGGTGTGGAGGTACAGTAATACAGGGATGGACCCTATACCCCGGTGTGGTGGTACAGTAATACAGGGATGGACCCTATACCCCGGTGTGGAGGTACAGTAATACAGGGATGGATCCTATACCCCGGTGTGGAGGTACAGTAATACAGGGATGGACCCTATACCCCGGTGTGGAGGTACAGTAATACAGGGATGGATCCTATACCCCGGTGTGGAGGTACTGTAATACAGGGATGGATCCTATACCCCGTGTGTGGAGGTGGACCCAGTACAGTAATACAGGGATGGACCCTACAGGGATGGATCCCCCGGTGTGGAGGTACAGTAATACAGGGATGGATCCTATACCCCGGTGTGGAGGTACAGTAATACAGGGATGGATCCTATACCCCGGTGTGGAGGTACAGAAATACAGGGATGGACCCTATACCCCGGTGTGGAGGTACAGTAATACAGGGATGGATCCTATACCCCGGTGTGGAGGTACAGTAATACAGGGATGGATCCTATACCCCGGTGTGGAGGTACAGTAATACAGGGATGGATCCTATACCCAGGTGTGGAGGTACAGTAATACAGGGATGGATCCTATACCCCGGTGTGGAGGTTCAGTAATACAGGGATGGATCCTATACCCCGGTGTGGAGGTACAGTAATACAGGGATGGATCCTATACCCCGGTGTGGAGGTACAGTAATACAGGGATGGATCCTATACCCCGGTGTGGAGGTACAGTAATACAGGGATGGATCCTATACCCCGGTGTGGAGGTACAGTAATACAGGGATGGATCCGGTGTGGAGGTACAGTAATACGGTGATGGAGGTACAGTAATACAGTAATACAGGGATGGATCCTATACCCCGGTGTGGAGGTACAGTAATACAGGGATGGATCCTATACCCCGGTGTGGAGGTACAGTAATACAGGGATGGATCCTATACCCCGGTGTGGAGGTACAGTAATACAGGGATGGATCCTATACCCCGGTGTGGAGGTACAGTAATACAGGGATGGATCCTATACCCCGGTGTGGAGGTACAGTAATACAGGGATGGATCCTATACCCCGGTGTGGAGGTACAGTAATACAGGGATGGATCCTATGGGGACAGCCCATCACAATATGGAGCCCAGTTCAAAATGCATGAAGACCTATCATCTCATCATGGTAACTTTTGTTCTTGGTACAGGTAGGCCTACATTTCCTGCAGCATAGTCTATGTATGGTACAGTAATATAAAGACTGAATGACATCTACATCTGGCTTTTGGGGGTCACCTTACTTTTTATATATATATATTTATTGTAGCTTGATAATTGATAATGCATAATAAGCGTCTAACTTATAGCCTCTGTCTCTTGCACAATACACACACACCTGTGCTCAGCTGGTCTCTCTCCTGAAAAAAGGCCCCTAGGCTCTTGGAGTCTCGTGCAGGAAAAGCTAGAAAATAATAGCTTGCTGGACATAACGCAAGCTCTTGTTAGCTGAATGTTAAATACAGCAGCCAATAGAACTCCCGGTAGTTTGAAAGAAGAGAGAATGAGCGGTGGTGGTCAGCTATAGCAGGTATTTAATCAGAACCATAACCATTCAGTCTTTGTGAGGAGAAGTGAAAGCCTTCTGCATCTAATTCTAGTCCTATATTATTCAACGATGTCATTAGAATGATGAAGATAAGGACAACAAAACGTATTTCATTTAACTGTTGAAAGTGAGGAAGGACTGGAGCAACTCTAGTGAGAAAGTGGAGGTAGGCTAATAACATTAGGGGAAATATTATGAAAGATATATAAAGTGCTAAAATGGACCACGTTCTTATTTCCCCTCATCCATTGTTTTGGTACCCTTCCCCAGACCCGTGCCTCGACACAATTCTGTCTTGGAGCTCTATGGACAATTCCTTCGACCTCATGACATGGTTTTTGCTCTGACATGCACTGTCAACTTTCTGACCTTATATAGACATGTGTGTGCCTTTCCAAGTCATGTCCAATCAACTGAATTTACCACAGGTGGACTCCAATCAAGTTGTAGAAACATCTCAATGGTGATCAATGGAAACAGGATGCACCTGAGCTCAATTTCGACTCTCGTAGCAAAGGGTCTGAATACTTATGTAAATAAGGTATTTTTGTTTTTTATTTGTTATAAATTTGCAAACATTTCTAAAAACCTGTTTTCGCTTTGTCATTATGGGGTACTGTGTGTAGATTTATGATGATTTTCTATTTATTTAATTCATTTTAGAACAAGACAGTAATGTAACAAAATGTGGACAAATTCAATGGGTCTGAATACTTTCCGAATGCCCTGTATGCACACACTGTATGCACACACTGTATGCACACACTGTATGCGTCAGCCTACTAATAATACAAATAGGCCCTATTATATTTCCAAATTAAAATGAAATTCGCTAGTCTATACTTGTAACTTTTTAGGCCGCATGTGCAGCACCAGAATGACATGTTCTCTCCTTGCTTTATCATGGTTTGAACGACGTGTGTAATTCCAGGCCATATAATACACTATAATACAGTATAATACAGTATAATACAGTATAATACACTATAATACAGTATAATACAGTACAGTAATACAGGTCACACTGAAAAAGATTCACCTACTGGAGCTAGTTTCATTCATTTACCCAAGAGAGCATATACTTAGCTATATCTATGGGCTTTTATGTTTTCTGTCATGAGTAATGTGCGGTAGCCTATACCATATACAGTATGTATTTAATAACGATAAAATCATTTGGGCTTTTTTGGGATTGGGCTCATTAAACTTCTTTAATGTAGGGCTCATTAAACGTCTTTAATGTAGGGCTCATAACATGTCTTCAATGTAGGGCTCATAACATGTATTTAATGAAGGGCTCATTAAACGTCTTTAATGTAGGGCTCATAACATGTCTTCAATGTAGGGCTCATAACATGTATTTAATGTAGGGCTCATTAAACGTCTTTAATGTAGGGCTCATTAAACGTCTTTAATGTAGGGCTCATAACATGTATTTAATGTAGGGCTCATAACATGTATTTAATGTAGGGCTCATAACATGTATTTAATGTAGGGCTCATAACATGTATTTAATGTAGGGCTCATAACATGTATTTAATGTAGGGCTCATAACATGTATTTAATGTAGGGCTCATAACATGTATTTAATGTAGGGCTCATAACATGTATTTAATGTAGGGCTCATAACATGTATTTAATGTAGGGCTCATAACATGTATTTAATGTAGGGCTCATAACATGTATTTAATGTAGGGCTCATTAATAACTGTATTTAATGTAGGGCTCATAACATGTATTTAATGTAGGGCTCATAACATGTATTTAATGTAGGGCTCATAACATGTATTTAATGTAGGGCTCATAACATGTATTTAATGTAGGGTTCATAACATGTATTTAATGTAGGGCTCATAACATGTATTTAATGTAGGGTTCATAACATGTATTTAATGTAGGGCTCATAAAATGTACTTAATGTAGGGCTCATCAGGCTCAGGTAGCATCAGGCTTGAATTTTAGATCAGAGCTCTAAACAAATCTAGACATACACCTACTTATATACCAGGTTACCCGGGAGAAAAGGGGCTTATTCTCAGGATGGAACGTTTGTAAAATACCAGGAAAATATTTAGCCCTAGTGTGTGTGTGTGTGTGTGTGTGTGCATTTGTTGCTGTGGGTGTGTATGCATGTGACATGAGCCCATGGATGACCATGAGCTTGTGAGTGTGTGTATGACCCTCCACCAGCCCTTCCACAGAGCAAGACCTAGGATATGACCCACCAGTCACACCCTACACCCTACCTCCTACACCCTAGCAGAGTACTAACTGCACCACTCACATCCTAACTGGGAGTTTGTGACCCCAACTTCCTGATGACGCAATGGCTCTCCCATAGAGATGGATAGAAGATTCATCTTTGTATCTGTGCCATTATAGCTTCTGTGACAGCATGGGCGGCGCCGTTGAGGCCATTTTGAAGTCGTTTTCTTCTTCACTATTGGCTGATCCCTCCTGATGACCAAGTTGGAAATGACTCCAACAAGGTCACTCTGAGGATCAGCCAATTAGAGTTAGAAGTCCCATCAAGTTGACTACATTAAAATGTTTGAAGCCTTCAATGGCGCCGCCCATACTAATACAGCATTTTGGCCACTAGAGGCCTCTATCATTCTCTATGGTCTCTCCCTATACAGTATTACTAATAACCATGCCGATAAGTGACGTCTGTGGTTCAAGGTTCCACATGGTGTGACCATCGCTCCCTTCCTGTTCCAGGGGTTGCACTTCCTGTTTCCGTCCGACTCCCACTCAGGTCACTGGAGGTCTCACTACACCCCCCTCTCAAATGACACGAGTCAGCTGATAACTGTCAGTATCACAGTGTGTGTGTGTGTGTGTGTGTGTGTGTGTGTGTGTGTGTGTGTGTGTGTGTGTGTGTGTGTGTGTGTGTGTGTGTGTGTGTGTGTGTGTGTGTGTGTGTGTGCGTGCGTGCGTGCGTGCGTGCGTGCGTGCGTGCGTGCGTGCGTGCGTGCGTGCGTGTGTGTGCATGTGTGCGTGTGTGCGTGTGTAGAGGAAAGGGTGGTTGGTAACAGTAGCTGGGGTGGTTGGCTGGTGTTATGACAGATCAACCTTGCTCACTTCCCTCTGTGTGACGGTAGAGTGGAAACCAAGGCCATGCAGCTCCCTTTTATTTGGCATGTTCAGGCAGACATGATGATACCCACAGGATTAGAGTTCCTGCTATACAATATGACACAATGAAAGACATACAATATGAGAGGACAATTGGTGAGACAATGACTGCTTAATGCATGCTTAATAAAACGGTTGGTAAGTCCAACCTATAGAGTTAGATGATAATCCACACGGTCGAGACCACATGGTCGAGACCACACGGTCGAGTACTTTAGCACTTAGGGCTTACCGAAGAACCACGATGCACTGCAAGGCAGATGTCCCAAAAGGTCCCGGATGTCAAAACATAATTCACAATCAAACATTAGTCAATGTTTTAGTCTACAAGGACAATATCTGCTCAGCTCATTATAAACGTAAGCAATACCGTGTATAGTGAACTGGCGTCTTTCGGAGTCAGTCTAAACACAGGAATATATCACAGGAAATGGTCCCTGAAACAACGTCCCCAGCTACTGCGTGAAACTGTCAACCTGGGGCTCATAACGTTATCAAACTCCAGACACGGAGCAGTGTTGTGATAACTTTAACAGAGTACTGACTACAACATCTGTATGGAGGATGGACAGATGGAATGGAATGACGGAAATACAGAATACCGGGGGCCAGAGAGACAGGTCCTCTCTGACATGAAGGACACATACAGAATACCGGGGGCCAGAGAGACAGGTCCTCTCTGACATGAAGGACACATACAGAATACCGGGGGCCAGAGAGACAGGTCCTCTCTGACATGAAGGACACATACAGAATACCGGGAGCCAGAGAGACAGGTCCTCTCTGACATGAAGGACACATACAGAATACCGGGGGCCAGAGAGACAGGTCCTCTCTGACATGAAGGACACATACAGAATACCGGGGGCCAGAGAGACAGGTCCTCTCTGACATGAAGGACACATACAGAATACCGGGAGCCAGAGAGACAGGTCCTCTCTGACATGAAGGACACATACAGAATACCGGGGGCCAGAGAGACAGGTCCTCTCTGACATGAAGGACACATACAGAATACCGGGGCCAGAGAGACAGGTCCTCTCTGACATGAAGGACACATACAGAATACCGGGGGCCAGAGAGACAGATACCGGGGCCAGAAAGCCCTCTCTGACATGAAGGACACATACAGAATACCGGGAGCCAGAGAGACAGGTCCTCTCTGACATGAAGGACACATACAGAATACCGGGGGCCAGAGAGACAGGTCCTCTCTGACATGAAGGACACATACAGAATACCGGGGGCCAGAGAGACAGGTCCTCTCTGACATGAAGGACACATAGAGAATACCGGGGGCCAGAGAGACAGGTCCTCTCTGACATGAAGGACACATACAGAATACCGGGGGCCAGAGAGACAGGTCCTCTCTGACATGAAGGACACATACAGAATACCGGGGGCCAGAGAGACAGGTCCTCTCTGACATGAAGGACACATAGAGAATACCGGGGCCAGAGAGACAGGTCCTCTCTGACATGAAGGACACATACAGAATACCGGGGGCCAGAAAGCCAGGTCCTCTCTGACATGAAGGACACATACAGAATACCGGGGGCCAGAGAGACAGGTCCTCTCTGACATGAAGGACACATAGAGAATACCGGGGGCCAGAGAGACAGGTCCTCTCTGACATGAAGGACACATACAGAATACCGGGGGCCAGAAAGCCAGGTCCTCTCTGACATGAAGGACACATACAGAATACCGGGGGCCAGAAAGCCAGGTCCTCTCTGACATGAAGGACACAGTTGATTCCAACATAGAAAGGAAACCACATTTGTCAGGACGGACGGAAGCACTGAAGGACATACCAACTGTTAGGTGGCCGGACAGACAGGTCCACTCAAACTAATACATGAAGGACACAGCAGATTCCAACCTTGAAAGAAAGCCATGTCCATCCACTTATACCGTCCAGGTCAAGTGTTGCCACCTGTTTCAGCAGCACCATGCTCTTTTTCCTCCCTTCCTTAATCTTCCCCTTCAGACAGGGCGGTGGTTTCACTTGGTTTCATTAAAAAGCCACTCCAGAGCTCATTACTAATGCTCCTTCTGAACCGGAATGGCCGCCCAACCTCTGCGGAGGGAAATGGGAGTTTCCCTCTCATTTCATCAGTGCTCAACAGGTCAAAGGTCGACCTTCGTTTTACAATTGGGTCGCACCCCCCATCGCGTGAGTGACAGAGGTTGGGTAATGTCTTTCAGCGGCTCTTCCACCTACACACACATTGATGGATGGCCGCACGCACTCGCGCACGCAAACATTTTCCACATCCACTCGGAGAAAGTACATACAAATGACTGTGAAAATAAACAATCAAAAAGTGTAGCCACATTGCACCATGGGAGAGGAACCACAGTGGGTTGTTGTGGGAAGTGGTGCCTCGTTGCGAGCAAGAGAGAGAGAGAATGAGTATTTATTTATCAGTGAGATGTTTCCATCCATCTCCTTGACAGAAGACTCCCACTGATGTGTACGTTGCTCCATCCTCCCGTTGATGGGATATGGGAGGTTCAGGAAAATGATTTACAAGAAAGGAGGATGTTTGAGTGAAAAAAGAGACATAAAATTCAGTCATTCATAAAATTGAACTATATATTGAGCATTGTAATAGGTTTACGTATTCTGAGGAGGGGGAAGCTGTGGATTTTGAGTATGAGTGTTCCATACGGATTGGTTTTCTCCCTTGAGTGAAGCAGTTAAACAGAGTCAGTTTAAACTTTGTGATTATTGCTCCATTACTAGTTTCACATAAAAGATAAGCAAGGCCATGGAGATTTTCCTGAAAAAGGGACGCTGAGCATAAGCATATGAATTCCTAATCATAAGCTACATCATACTAATACACTTTAATATTGCTAAATACATCAAACTAGCTTCTTCTACCCTGAACTTTCAAAAGCACCGTTCAAAAGTATACAGATTTAGTTTAGTGGAACTGGGGACACTTGAAGGACTGAGCGAGCTCAACTCCAGGATGAAAGACAACAAGACCCCTGCTATTGTTTTGCCCAGAAAAGCTTTATCGATGCGGAAAGGTCCAAGAGGGGGGTTCCGAAGGGGGGAACTAATCCATGACCCGGAGGTTCCCTTTAAATCTCATGTATATGTAAAATGTCAAAGCAGCATCGGTGAACTCAGCGGCGGCCGGTTTAACTCGGGGATGAGCTGAGACAACAGAAGAACGCTCATTATTCCCCTATGTAACCTAATCAGGCAGCTTAGGCTTGCAGAAATCCCCCTCCCTCCCTGGCTGGTCAAGGTGAATAGGACCTCAGAGATTCTCCAAAGAGCATTAACTTCTCTGCTTGGCTGCTGAAATTAAAATGTAACCTAATCAAATCAAGCGGGAGTATTTGCACCAGGGTTAATGATGCCACTGATACCATTACAGGGACCTTGTTTTGAGGTGAAACCACCCGCTGGCACCAGCCATGTTAGAAGCTAGCACAAGGAATGCCTACTTTCTCAAAGTCTATCACTATTTTGGGGGGCCAAAACACTCAATTGTAACCAAGGAATTCAATGGTAGGAGTAGGACAATGTTTACCACACTCACTGTAGGGTTTGAGAGATAAGCAGCATGTTATTATGCACACCTGGTTAAAATGGTATGTTCAGTGCATAATATTAGAAATATGTATCTGATTGGATGCACATGGCTACATTGGCAGGCCCTCATTGGTTGTTGGTCAGGGTATTCAAGTGTGCTACCTTAGAGTGGGTGCAGATGGACTCAGCTTGGAAACGGCTGTGTTTGATCTGCTGTCATGTTGGAAATAAACCGTCTTTGTGATGTTAATGCTTTATACTGTTTATATACTGTTGAGTTTCTCTTTGCAATAACTAAAAATAACCCTGCTTCCTTTAACTGGGGATGCAACACTCACAAGTGATCTTTAGTTTAGATTTGGAGAAACAAACAAGAAATAACACATCAGCCAACATCATCTTCATCGGGTTGTGAGCGTTATCTTATTGCTACAGCTGTTTGAGCCTATTTCTCTGTCCAGCCGCTGTGCCCAAAACGGAATACGGCATCCCCAATGAACCAGACAAGTCAATGAAACAGACAGATCATTGAAACGCAAAGAATGTTGTATGTTGGAATTACGTTAACAGGCTGACAACTAACACATCTAAATGAACACCAACATGAGGCGACATGCATTTGAGGTAAACATGCCTTGTATGCTTTGTGGTCATACGATCCGAGCCACTTGACCTGGAGCACTCTGGGAAATACGGTTAAGAATAAGTGGTGTCTATCAATCATCGGTCTTGCGCGTCATAAATTCCACTTGTCATGGTGACAGTGTCTGTGTGTCTCTCTTGGGGCTTGTCTCTGGGTAGACCGGGGCAGACAGAATGACACAGCACTCCATCCTACCATTCTATTAAATATTTACATGCTTGTGAAACATATAAAACTAACCGCCGGACGCTCGCATTACCACTCCGGCAGAGGAGTCATATTTAATATGGCTCAGAGATTTTTCCAAGAATATGACTCTCAAGAGAAGACAGGCTATGTGCACACTGCCCACAAAATGAGGTGGAAACTGAGCTGCACTTCCTAACCTCCTGACAAATGTATGAACATATCAGACACATATTTCCCTCAGATTACACAGACCCACAGAGTTCGAAAACAAATCCAATTTTGATAAACTCCCATATCTACTGGGTGAAATACCACAGTGTGACATCACAGCAGCAAGATTTTTGACCAGTGAAGAACAAACACCATTGCAAATACAACCTATATTTATGTTTATTTATTTTTCCTTTCATACATTAACTATTTGCACATCATTACAACTCTGTAGAGAGAGAGAGAGAGAGAGAGAGAGAGAGAGAGAGAGAGAGAGAGAGACAGACGGACAGACAGACAGACAGACAGACAGACAGACAGACAGACAGACAGACAGACAGACAGACAGACAGACAGACAGACAGACAGACAGACAGACAGACAGACAGACAGACAGACAGACAGACAGACAGACAGACAGACAGACAGACAGACAGACAGACAGACAGACAGACAGACAGACAGACAGACAGAGATTTAGGAATGGGGATTTTTAGACAAAAGTCCAAAAAGGTTCAAATCCCAGGCGTGGAAGGAAGCTGTACTTGTTATCTAGTTATCTAGTTATCCCACCATTTTAATAGAACACATGGGGAAAACATACCTGAGCTTAAGTCTGTCTGCTGGCTGTCACAATGCATTAGTGTGTCAACTTTGACCTTGAGAATGTGTCCCTGTGAGAAAAATAAGCATGTCACTAGATGCATTCAGATATTGCAGGTCTGACTCATCGTGCATCATCTCACATCTGTAGGGTTGCTCTCGCTCTCCATCATTACATACTTGTTTCCATCCTGAGAAATCTCTGAGTAAAATGGTGGCTTGTTTCCTGTGGATGTTGAACGTCTCCTCACAGAGTCACAGATGCATGGTGGCATTCGGGTGACTCAACCGCACCGCACTTTGTCGTGGTGATTTGGCCCAGCTGTGGGATACAGGCCCACACTTCCATTCCCAGAGAGAAAACATTGCTGTGTTTTATCAAGAGAAGAATAACCAGTCAGGCCAGTGCCGGTAGTAGAGGGCTGAGTAACCTAGCCCAGGGGTGGCAGAATCTTCCGTCACCTTCCATTAGTTAACTCCCCCTTTTCCTCAGATAAAAAGGGGCTAATTTCAGGGATATTCATTGCAACAACATAATCAACTTATTTTATTTATTGTTCTAGGTCGTTCCCAGAGCCATTAGCACAATATTATCAGTGCAAGTGTCTGGGAGAGGTCTCACCTTTTACCAGTACCCCAAACAGCTCACAGGACCTTGGGTCACTCAAGTCTGCAGTATGTCTGGCTATTGAAGTGGCTCAGGTCTACTCTAGTCTGTTTTATGCTTTGTTATGCGATCCAGGTCAGGTCACTTGGCTACTTCAAAACAACACTGTGACCACAGAGATGTATTCTCCAGTCATCACTCATATTTTGCCTCATATCCACCCAGTTTTACTGCAGTCCTCGGTCCTAGAGGAACCTGTGTGAATATGAACCATCTGTGTAAATAGAGACTTGTGACAGGCTGCCAGTGAGCGATGGGTCCCACCTGTACTGACGCTTTAAAGCCCTGCACGGAATTCTGCACGGAATTCTGGGAAGGTCTCTTGGGGGTGTTTAAACTGTTGGTGTGCACTTACATGTGCTCATATATGCACTGTAATATGTGTACACTCATGCAGATGAATACAGTACACTAACTCATACACAGCCATACCAATGCACATACACACCTACACAAACACAGACCAACAGACCCACAGACCACACATACATACATACAGAAATGAGTCTCCAGCCAGGTTAGATAAACAACTTCACAATAGTCCAGACGGAGTCACTGTCAATTAGAGTAATGGTGGAAATGACTCTGCATGCATCAGTTGCCGCAGGAGATGACTGAAGGACATCTCTGCATGCTAATGACTGATGGCTCCTGCCATCGCCTCTCTCTCCCCGGAGCGATCACACTCCCGCAAATTGATGTTTCACATTTGATGTCCCTCAGACACCTTGTAAATCAAGTGTTATTGACAGACATGAGGGATGAAATGCAAGGCGGTGCAACTTAACGACTCCATCAGAGCCAGGTCCATTAAGACATCCTAGGTGACCAATTACGCTCCAAACACCTGCTCAACAAACAAATGTTTGTTGACAGATGTTTTGGGTACAAACTCTGTCCTTGTTCATAAGCTGACTGTATGGATGCTGTATTTTATCAATGTCAAATTGATGCCCCAATATGCTTTCTTGTTAATTCACAAAATATGATAATACTTTTTCACATGTTAAACGTTGTTCAAGGATCAGAGAACAAGACTGACAATTTAATCAAATATCCATAGTAATTCATCATTTGTTTCCCGATTTGAGATTTCCCAACAACTCCCAGAGGGTACGCCATTCTCTATTACAGAACTTTCTATAAGCTGTCAGAAGTCTTCTCATTCCCAGGTGACAAATACAGAAGAACTTCCTGGTTCCTACAACTCTTCGCTATCTGCTTCCCAGACTTCATTCCTATACGACATCAGGGATTTCCCCCCCTCAACTCCAACTGGCCGGGAACTGGGAACCGCTCACACTACTGGTATCTGACCATAAAATATATTGGACAGATGGATTCAAAGCACTATCCTCCGAGTGATTAGGTTTCATTATACCAAATGAAACACCCCATTAGTCTTTATTGTCCTATAATAAATGTCTTGAAAGAGGTTCTTCATGTACAAAAAGGTGGGCCCAGGGATCACAAGGGGGATGACATTGATGCTGACTCTGGGAAATGTGCACGCTAACCAGAGAGAGAGAGAGGGGTGGAAAGAGAGAGAGAAAGGAGAGAGAGGGGGTGGAAAGAGAGAGAGGGGTAGAGAGAGAGAGAAAGGAGAGAGAGCATTCTGAATTTAAAATAAATGTCCCTGGCATGTGTCTGTTTCACTGATCCCGAGACCTTGTTCAATTAAATAAGATGGTATGTCGTTTGTGTCTTCTGTTTTTGGACTATAATTCAGTCCATCTGGGGCCTCTTTCGGAGTGTTTTACCCCTTTTTCTCCACAATTTTGTGATATCCGATTGGTAGTCGGGAGTGTTTCTGCGGCTCAGTTTTTTAGCAACACAAAGACCCAGATTCAACAGCCCTATAGCTGGAGGAGACACCAGACAAAAACCAACACATTCAATTTACAGGGCAACCAGATCTGTGGTGGCTGTGGTCACATTCAAACAGTTTTTCTACGAGTTAAGATGACAAACAGAGGCCTTTTATGACAAAGTCCTGACAAGCTGACAGTAACTGATACCCATCTAATAGGATAATCCTCCATCCCAATAATTTACCACTTTGGAAACATAACATTTCCTTAGCCATGTCGGTTTGCGAAGCCCAGAACGTAAAGTGATATTTTGTTATCAGCACAAGTCCAGAAATGATTAGGGCTTTCAGAAACTGTAATAGTGGAATGGGGAGTTGGGGTGGGGTGGTGGGGGCTTGTTAGAAAATCGACACTGCGGCCAAATGCATAGTCGTCCCCAGCTGAGCTTCATGGCAGAGGATCAATCCCATTCCTCTCCGAGTCCGAGTTCCTTTTCTCCTTTTCTCTCTCTCGCTGTCAGCCAGACGTTTGAGGGAACTGACGCACGGCAGCTTTGAAAACAGCCTCTGGTCCTGCTGGTGTGAACTGGGCCTGTCAGCTGAAGAGACGGACCGTTCATCTGCTCCACACACGCTGTGCCGCTCGCGCTGTACTCAGAACAGCCCTTATTGTGTCAGCCAGAAAGAACCAACAAGATACTGTACAATACTGACATTCCAGTTCTTCAGATGTGGAGATTTGAGTGGCAGGCTGCTGGAAGGTTTTCTGGGAGGTTTTCTATTAGATGGATACAGTAGGCGCTGGTAATGGAATAGATACCGATGGATAAAATGAATCAAGCAGATACTTCATAATACGTGCAACCACATGAATCATACCTTTGAAGATGTGTGATACTAACGGTGTGGAAAACCACACTAGTCACCTGCCGTGGTGAATGAAGCCTCACGCCACCACAGCATTAGCATTGTGGGATGTGAAAGGTCCCCCTCGGTTTCGTCCAACTTTTTTTTGAACCTCTGAAGCATGCGTTCTATTCATCGACTCATCTCACTGACAATGCTGCATCCGGGCCAACTTTTCACTTACTAGCTGTCTGTTTGTAAAGCAAAAAGGAAACACAAATAAAAGAGAGAAAGAAAACCTTTTTTTGAGTCTCACACACATGTGGCCACCACTCTGATAACATTAGAGCAGTGCCTGGGACAATGTTAGTTCAGAGATATAACCCCAGGCCCCAAAACCATCCCAACATCCTGTTTTTTACTGATTGGGGGTTGACAATAGTCGCATCTCTCGCTCTGTGTTTTTGTTCTGGGTTGATTGTTGTTGGATGATGGGTGAAGCAGTGCCCTCTCGTTTCCCTCAGATGTTCGGGAGGGATTAGCCCGTTAGCGCAGCAATGTTTTTGGTGGATTTCACCCCTAAGCTCTGTGCTTCTGTCACACTGTGGTGAAAGACAGCCTGTTGGTATTGCCTCAGAACGCCCTCTGACTCATTCGCACAGGTGCACTATGGGGAAATGATTCCACTTTACACAGAGTAGCACAACACATGCCATCTCTCTCTATCTATAATCTCCCCACTGGGCACATACGTCAGTTCAACGTCTAGTTTTCATTTACATTTGGTTGACTTGTCAACTAACGTAAATTCAACCAAAAATGTCACCATTGGATTTTGGTTAAAAGTTGGGTGAAAAAAAGTATCCCATGTTGATGACTTGTTGCAAATCCAATCAGTTTTCTACATTGATGAAACATCATCAGATTGATTTGTCTGGTTGAAATGAAATGGAAACAACATTGATTCGACCAGTTTTTGCTCAGTGAGTAAATTCTCCGGAAAAACCAAACATCACTCAAGTTTCAGCATGAAAAGCCTGATTTGGGGAAACACACTGAATTTACAGAATTTTGCATTTTTATGGCATTAAACTTGAATCCTTTAAAAAAGGGCTAAGAAACCCAAAGCAAACTGCTCTGTTTCTACTTTGGTTACAGGCCTTAGCACAGTGGACAGGTTTATTCTCTGCTGCTAATCCGGTTGCGATTACCACGTCTTATTGTTGTACAGGAGGGGATCATGTTAAAACAACAATTGTCAGCAGGAAAAATGTCAGTGTAAACCTACAGCACAAAACAAGGCACGCCCTTGGCCTCCACATCTCTTACCTTGTACAATCACTGCCATTATTCACACTGAATGGAAGGATGATGTTGTACATGTCAACACAACATGGTGCGGCTCTCGGCCATGGTTCATAAAACCTACAAGCTCTCAGTCTCACGTCAGAATTAGACGTTCACCCATGTTTTCCAAACGTAACATTTCAACTAGTTTAAGGTTAAGTTTAGGCATAAACATCAAATGGTTAAGGTAAGGGTTCATGTTTGGGATAGGCTTAAAACAAAAATGTAAAAAACAACTTTGTATTGGTGGATTCAAACGGGCAACCTTTGAAATCAGAGGCAGACGCTTACTCGAAGGTAACAGCGCTCACTGTTGCCCCTAGTGGCCGGTTTCCACGTCATCTCCTGGCGTCCTCAGACATGGATGGACTTTGAATACTGACTTGTATCAGGGGTGACCTGCCTGTATAAAACACCTGCATGCTAGAGGTGTGTATATTATGTGGGTGATCAACATCATGTAATTAACATTAATCTCCGGCAGCTACTAACGACATTCATAATTGCCAACATGAGGCATGTTTAACTAGCATAAGTTGTTTAAGTGTATGCTTAGAGGCAATGTGTTTGAATGCTTTGAGGTAACACTCTCTTCCACATTATGGAAAACAGCCCTGTATCTTGCCAACTCCATTGATCCCATAATGCATCAGATTAGCCGGTTGGCCACAAAGGGAAGGAATTAATATATATATATATATATATACAGTATATATTTACAGAAACGATCAGCGGTTTACCGGCCAAAACATCAGTTCATGACTGTCAGGGTCAGGTGAGATCTCATCATCGGGGTCTCCCTTCCCTACCTGTCCCTACCACAGGGGCTGGTAGCAGAGTCGGCGGTGACCAGGACTGGTCAGCTAACCATTTCGACCCAGGGGAGCGCTTCTGAAGAAGGGGGATTACCTTGATCCAGCCCCCGACACTCCAGACCCAAACAAAAGATGGAACTCCTGAGCTCAGAGCCCCTCGGGCCCCCGGTGCGTTAATCCCATTCCAGCTGGACACAATCCGTCTGGCCGGAGCCCACACTGAGGCACTAAGCTCCCATAAGAGGCTTGGAGGAGAAGTCAGACAGCTCGTCAAGGATGAGGACTTAATTAGCCATGCAAAGTCAACCTGGCTAATTGAAAAAATCTCATCGAGTGGCGTCCCAAGAGAGGAGCGCGCTCTTGTTTACTTCGTCCCAAGGTGTTTTGTTGCTTTGTGCCGAGAAATGCCAGAGATGTGGATGAGGTACCCCGCTGCTTCACATGTGGGCCGAGTCCAAAGGAATTCTGAGGAGAGCCAAGGCTTTGCCAACATACTGGATCTTGGACTTCTACAGCTAGTCTGGCATGACTGGATTCATCTATGGGGTATGGACATTTTATTAGAGCAGATATGGAGGGATTCTTGTCTAATTATGTTATTGTGGTCAAAAGGAGTATTTGAAGAGTTCACACAAACACATTAGGCAGTGTCTGAGTGTGCACCAAGGAGTATCTGGAACCATTGAGACATATCACTAGAGTTAATTATCTTGTTTGTTTATCCAAGGCGAGTTGATGTCAGAACTCAGTCAGCACTCAGCTAGTAGACAGAGAACACACCTCAGTTATGTAAAACAGAATATCTCTCTATCTCCATCTCTCAATTCAATTTAAGGACTTTATTAGCATGGAAAGGATATGTTAAAGTACATAAAAACAATACAAATAAACAGTATACATTACACTCACAAAGGTTTCTAAAATAATAAAGACATTTCAAATATCATATTATGTGCAAATAGTTAAAGTACAAAAGGGAAAGTGCATAAACATAAATATGGGTTGTATTTACAATGGTGTTTGTTCTTCACTGGTTTCCCTTTTCTTGTGGCAACAGGTCACAGATCTTGCTGCTGCTGGTATTTCACCCAGAAGATATGGGAGTTGATAAAATGTGGGTTTGTTTTCAAATTCTTTGTGGGTCTGTGTAATCTGAAGGAAATATGTGTCACTAATATGGTCATATATTTGGCAGGAGGTCAGGAGGTGCAGCTCAGTTTCCACCTTGTTTTGTGGGCAGTGAGTACATGGCCTGTCTTCTCTTGAGAGGTAGGTCTGCCTACGACGGCCTTTCTCAATAGCAAGGCTATGCCCAGTGAGTCTGTACATATTCAAAGCTTTCCTTAAGTTTGGGTCAGGTATTCTGCCACTGTGTGCTCTCTGTTTAGGGCCAAATAGCATTCTAGTTTGCTCTGTTTGTTTGTTAATTCTTTCCAATGTGTCAAGTAATTATCTTTTTTGTTTTCTCATGATTTGGTTGGGTCTAATTGTGTTGCTGTCCTGGGGCTCTGTGGGGTCTGGTTGTGTTTGTGAACAGAGCCCAAGGACTAGCTTGTTTAGGGGACTCTTCTTCAGGTTCATCTCTCTGTAGGTGATGGCTAAGTTATGAAGGTTTGGGAATTGCTTCGTTTTAGGTGGTTGTAGAATTTAACGGCTCTTTTCTGGATTTTGATAATTAATGGGTATGGCCTAATTCTGCTCTGCATGCATTATTTGGGGTTTTACGTCGTACACGGGGGATATTTTTGCAGAATTTTGCATGCAAAGTCTCAATTTGGTGTTTGTCCCATTTTGTGAATTCTTGGTTGGTGAGCAGACCACAGACCTCACAACCATAAAGGGCAATGGGTTATATAACTGATTCAAGTATTTTTTAGCCCGATCCTAATTGGTATGTTGAATTGTATGTTCCTTTGATGGCATAGAAGGCCCTTCTTGCCTTGTCTCTCAGACCGTTCACAGCTTTGTGGAAGTTACCTGTGGCGCTGACATTTAGGCCGAGGTATGAGTTTTTTTGTGTTCTGGGGCACCGGTGTCTAGGTGGAATTTGTATTTGTGTTGCTAGAGGTCCAGGTCTGACAGAATCTTTGCAGAAGATCTAGGTGCTGCTGTAGGCCCTTCTTGTTTGGGGACAGAAGCACCAGATCATCAGCAAACAGTATACATTTGACTTCAGATTCTAGTAAATGCTGCAGACTGTTCTAGTGCCCTCACCAATTCTTTGATATATATATGTTGAAGAGGGGGAGCTTAAGCTGTACATGGATTTTATAATGTCGTATGTTTTTCCCCCAACACCACTTTCCATCCATTTGTATAGCAGACCCTCATGCCAAATTGCGTCTAAAGCTTTTTTGAAATCAACAAAGCATGAGAAGACTTTGCATTTGTTTTGGTTTGTTTGTCAATTCAGGTGTGCAGGGTGAATACGTGATCTGTCGTACGGTAATTTGGTAAAAAGACAATTTGACATTTGCTCAGAATATTATTTTCACTGAGGAAATGTACGAGTCTGCTGTTAATGATAATGCAGAGGATTTTCCCAAGGTTGCTGTTGACGCATATCCCACGGTATTTACTGGGGTCAAATTTGTCTCCACTTTTGTGGATTGGGGTGATCAGTCCTTGGACCCAAATACTGGGGAAGATGTCAGAGCCAAGGGTGGTTGTTAAATAGTTTAAGTATAGCCAATTGGAATGTGTGGTCTGTATATTTGATACTTTCATTGAGGATACCATCAACACCACAGGCCTTTTTGGGTTGGAAGGTTTGTATTTTGTCCTGTAGTTCATTCAATGTAATTGGAGAATCCAGTGGGTTCTGGTAGGTGTTCATAGTTGATTCTAAGATTTGTATTTGATCATGTATATATTTTTACAGTTACTTCTTTGTTGTAGGGCCAAAAGGATTGGAGAAGTGGTTTACCCATACAGTTCAGTTTTGGATAGATAACTCTTCGTGTTGTTGTTTGTTTAGTGTTTTCCCAAAAGTGGTCCAAGTCTATGAATGATTTCTGAAGTGTTGTTCCTTATTTTTCCGTAGTGTATTTCTGCTTTGTTTTAGTGATTCACCATAGTGAAGGCATAGACTCAGGTTTTCTGGGTCTCTATGCTTTTGGTTGGACAGGTTCTCAATTTCTTTATTAGGTTTCATTCTTCATCAAACCATTTGTTATTGTTGTGAATTTTCTTGGAT
>NW_025745772.1:120000-148562 GCF_021184085.1 Oncorhynchus gorbuscha | reverse complement strand
TCTCTGTCTCTCCAGTATTTCTGCTGTCTGTTATTGATCTTTCTCATAGAGCTGGTGGCAGGAGTCCTGGCCTACGTGTATTACCAGAGGGTAAGTGACTACTTCTCCACCTTCATCTTTTATCCTCTTGTGTACCCATCCCCTCCCCCTATATTTGTTTTATTTTTAAATACTGATCTATTCATTGAGTCTGGAGTGCAGTTCTTGGATCTCCATTGCATTTGAGTGGCTATGTGTGTGCATGCTTACCTGGTGTGTGTATGATACCTGTGTAAAGACCATGTATCTGGAGCCCTGATCTCCAGACAAAGCTCAACCCTGAGCCCTGATCTCCAGACAGAACTCAACCCTGAGCCCTTATCTCCAGACAGAGCTCAACCCTGAGCCCTGATCTCCAGAAAGAGGTCAACCCTGAGCCCTGATCTCCAGACAGAGCTCAACTCTGAACCCTGATCACCAGAAAGACCTCAACCTTGAGCCCTGATCTCCAGACAGATCACAACACTGAGCCCTGATCTCCAGACAGATCTCAACCTTGAGCCCTGATCTCCAGACAGATCTCAACCCTGAGCCTGATCTCCAGACAGAGCTCAACCCTGAGCCCTGATCACACAAGCAAGGCAACCCCACTTCACTCTCCTCTGCAACTCTAACTGAGGTGTTCACTCTCTCTCTCTCTCTCTCTCTCTCTCTCTCTCTCTCTCTCTCTCTCTCTCTCTCTCTCTCTCTCTCTCTCTCTCTCTCTCTCTCTCTCTCTCTCTCTCTCTCTCTCTCTCTCTCTCTCTCTCTCTCTCTCTCTCTCTCTCTCTCTCTCTCTCTCTCTCTCTCTCTCTCTCTAGCTCAGCTCAGGAGCTGAAGCAGCACCTGAATGAGACCATGACAGAGAACTACGCCCAGCCAGGGAAAGAGGCCATCACCCTGGCCGTGGACAGACTACAGCAGGATGTGGGGACTCAATCTCCCATTAGCCTTTGCTTAGTTTTTCTTGAAGGGACAGGAGCACCAGTGGTAAAGCTGGTTGATACTAGTTATGGTACATAGTTGTTACACTCAACTGATAAAACTGCTGTAGGACACACACACATACACAATCATCCGTGTTCACCTTGAAGCATGTGAGGTTCTGTAATACGTAGTTATGACGACTTGGTTTACAAATGTTTTTTGTGATGTGTTTTTTCTGCCTCTTCATTATGTTGTTTGATTGATTTGAATTAGATGTGATGGTTTCAGACATCAACTAAGTGTTGCTAATGATAAACGCAATTCCACTTTTCTTCTTCTGTTGGTCAGTTCAAGTGCTGTGGCAGCAACAACTCATTTGATTGGCTGCATAGTGTGTACATGACCTCGGCTGTGTCGGAGGGCAGGGTGGTCCCGGACAGCTGCTGTAAGACCATCACCTCCCTCTGTGGCCGCAGAGACCACCCCTCCAACATCTACAAGACTGAGGTGGGTGGGACCATTGGAAAATCATCATTCAACAGCAAATATGTGCCAAATGGGTTCCAGCAGACTTTAGGATGTCATAACTGGACTCTTCCACAGTAAAAATGTGTTATGTTGTCATTCTATGTCATAGCGATGACAGCAGAGCCCAGCACTCTCAGTGGAATGGAACGGTCCATCATGACATCTAACCATTTGTCATAGCGATGACAGCAGAGCCCAGCACTGTCAGTGGAATGGAACGGTCCATCATGACATCTAACCATTTGTCATAGCGATGACAGCAGAGCCCAGCACTGTCAGTGGAATGGAACGGTCCATCATGACATCTAACCATTTGTCATAGCGATGACAGCAGAGCCCAGCACTGTCAGTGGAATGGAACGTCCATCATGACATCTAACCATTTGTCATAGCGATGACAGCAGAGCCCAGCACTGTCAGTGGAATGGAACGGTCCATCATGACATCTAACCATTTGTCATAGCGATGACAGCAGAGCCCAGCACTGTCAGTGGAATGGAACGGTCCATCATGACATCTAACCATTTGTCATAGCGATGACAGCAGAGCCCAGCACTGTCAGTGGAATGGAACGGTCCATCATGACATCTAACCATTTGTCATAGCGATGACAGCAGAGCCCAGCACTGTCAGTGGAATGGAACGGTCCATCATGACATCTAACCATTTGTCATAGCGATGACAGCAGAGCCCAGCACTGTCAGTGGAATGGAACGGTCCATCATGACATCTAACCATTTGTCATAAAAATGACAGCAGAGCCCAGCACTGTCAGTGGATTGGAACGGTCCATCATGACATCTAACCATTTGTTCATATTTAATGGATCAATACAATTCAAGTTGGATCTGAAAATATTCCTTCAAATAAATCTTTAAAAAAAAATGAATGGATCTCGACATGGAACAATTGATAAATATTTCAGGACCAGATGGTTGTATTGGGCATCAAATGATTTCTAATGTCTGAAATGGGGACAGACAGATGATATGTCCCTCAGAGCTCAACTGTCTCCTTTCTTATTCTGTCAATGAAACTGAAACAGTCAAATACTCTGGTTTGGAAAGTCACTTTAGCCAACAACTTTTCTCTACTTGACAGGCTTTCTTATCAGTAAGGGCTGAGAGCGTAAGAGCTCGGAGAATATTTCATACAATATTTCAGATGCTCCTTTTGCTTTTATCTGTGACAAGCAGGAGAAGTCTGTGCTTGTTTATTTCTTTCACACACTCACACACGTCTCGCTCCTTGGTACCCGCTATCATCATTCCACTTGTCAATGTCACTCCAGTTCAGAGGAGTGCAACTTTGATAAAATCTCTTTATAATTAAACAAAGTTTATATGGGTGGAACTGAAATATTTACAGTGCATTTAGGGAGTCAGCTGTGGTTGACAGCTCCCCACACTCGGAAAACACTTGGGTTGAAAATGTGCTCGTCAATGTGTTTTCACTTGTCTAGGAAGCTGAGATGTTTCTGAAAATGTCCTCAGAACTGTGACTCACAACATGGTTTGAAACAACCTACTCGGTCAAAGCTCTTTGGTAAAACAGAATGACACTGGATGTACGGAGGTGACTGCACATGGACGTGCACTCCATCCAGCCATGGATTCCTCAATGCCCCCTCTACCCACATCTGTGTGTGTGTGTGTGTGTGTGTGTGTGTGTGTGTGTGTGTGTGTGTGTGTGTGTGTGTGTGTGTGTGTGTGTGTGTGTGTGTGTGTGTGTGTGTGTGTGTGTGTGTGTGTGTGTGTGTGTGTGTGTGTGTGTGTGTGTGTGTGTGTGTGTGTGTGTGGTCAGAGAAGGAGCCTCCAGAGAGGCCTAATAAATCCCACTGTTCTCTCTACTTCTCTCAGGCTGCCTGTTAGCAGTTGATGTTACTCTTCAATAACACAGACCCCAAAGCAAATCAGGGGGGAGATAAAATCATAGATGTTATGCTGAGAGGTAGATGTTCATTCTCCCTGTCCTCAGTGATTCTCTCCACAGACAAAGAGACAGGATGTAGTTTATAACCCAACCCTAGCCTGGGGTTGACCAATTAGAATTCCTTGCAAATAAACTGGGCCACTGGCCAAATAACAAGTATCCTATTTCAGGCTCAATGTATAGACAAAATTCCTCCCATGTCTCTGACCCATTGATCATTCATTCCCTATTACAGAAAAAACACTATTTCCATTCATCGTTAATTCCCTCTTGACCTTTAGTCCTCTGTGTTGTATATTACCTTAAAATATCTTTACACTGCCCAAGTCCTTTATCTTACTGTAGTTTGTTCTCTGCAGTGTAACTTTGTATCACACGCACACACAATTGCCGCAGCAATTTGGAGACAGACATAGAAAAGGCTGGAGAGGGTAGGGTTGATAAATATACTATGGTAAATGAAGAGCATAGCCCAATTTCAATTCTCCTTGTTCACACCCCCTCAAGGATTTAAAAGCATTGGATTGATCCAAATATGATAGACACTGACTACACCAATCAGGTGTGTCTGTGTGTGTTCAGAATGTATATGTGTGCATCATGCGTGTTTGTGTGTGTGTGTGTGTGAGTGTGAAGTGATTTGACCCCTGACCTGTAACCTTTGCCCCACAGGGTGGCTGCATCACCAAGCTGGAGCAGTTCCTGGCTGACCACCTGCTGATCATCGGGCTGTGGGGATAGGAGTAGCCTGTCTACAGGTCGGTCCCCTAACACTGGCCAGTGTTTTTATTAACAGGAAATGACCAGGCCTTATTATATTTCAGTACTGTGGTAGCACCTCACAACAGACACAAGCTATCACTATCAGACTATCACAAAGTATCATTTCGTTTTGGGGGGATTTGGGGTATCACCGATGTCGTGGATATCAATATAATGTAGTGATAATAGTGGCTATAATCTGCTACTGTGGATATTGGTAACCTTGCTGTTGAAATGTCTTCAATGCTAGCTAGTATCTAGATGGATAGGAGGGGAGATTGTGAACAGAAAGAGAGAGAGAAGGCGAGGTTAACCTTGCTTCTTCCTCTTAGTAGAGTAACGGGTTAAGAGGTGAGACGATTGCTTAAGAATTTTTAAAATATTTTTTATATCAGTGTCAAAATATATCCACATGATAAAAGGCTTTCCACATTTTATTTTTTAAATAAACATCAATGTGGCCATAATCTTCCTATTACCTCAAAGATGCATCCAGTAACTCCTATTACCGGTCGGACAACCTTTTCAATGCACTCTACCTCCCTATATCCTCTCAGCTGTAATCTGATCCCATTCACATTCTGGGATTTAATTTGCTGCGGTCTCAGATGGACCAAGCTCGTAGCCTAATCCACTCACAGCCCCTGTCATCCCGTATACGGCTTCAAAATGGCAGACTTTGTCATTGATAAGCGCCTGAATTGGAACGAAGTGGCTGTACAGTAACATGCTATACCTGACTTCATAGCTCTGGGTCTCTGCTTCACAGCTCTGTATGGGTTTTGACTGACAGCCGTTAACTTGAGCACAGCCCGCGACAAGAAGATGCCCCCATCCCTCCCGCTAATTGGGCTACGTTTGCATATTTGTTGTTGTCTGAGTGAGAGAAATGCTGTAAATCGAGAGGAGTCGACATGTTCCGAAAGATGAGACGTTGAGGATTATAATAAATAATGCTTTGATGTCATACAAGCAAACCACACACCCGTGAGTCCTAATGTGCGCTTCACATTTCCATATTTGAAACCCATGTAGTTTACAGTATCGTAACGTTTCTGATCGATATAACCCTTCTCAGCAGTATCGGAAGAAAAAGGTCCCGCCCTCAGACCAATGTGTTTTGAAGAGGAAGTGAGGAGATAGGATGTAAAGAATCAAGGAAAGATACATTGAGATGGGGCCATGGACAGGAAACTGTATACCTTTCTTTCCCAGCATGCTTTGTAATAACTCTTGGATGGGCGGCTGCTCTCCACCATCGATCTGCTCTCTGAAAATAATCTCCACAGGGACTGGACTCTCCATCCCCCAGCATGGAACGATCTCCTGAAAATCTCCTGAGAATGGTTTACTGTTCAGCCAATGCTGTTCATAGATTGGTGTTTTCGTCAAGCTTGGGATGTGATGCTCGGGTTGAGAGGTTTCTTATTGCAGTCCGGTGATGTTTAGTAGCCAACTCTCGTCATGCTATATCAGTCAGTTATATACAGCACACAATACGGCATCAACACATCTGGGACCAGGCTAGATGTTTTGCGGTCAGGAGCTGTGGTACCACTTCACTCTGTTAATAATTCCAGACTGTACCATTTCTTTGCTTATTTACAATATTATTGTCGTATTCTCCATAAATGATCTTTGTATGGCGAGAAAACAAGGCTTTGTTAATTCATTTAGATTTGATTTAACATTTTGATACAGCCTAACTGATAAAACTGCACCGTTTTGATTTGTACATTTTAATTCAAGTATAGTCTTGCACTTCACAATATATCGTCATTGTCAAATATCATGATATTAGATTTAATCATATATCGGCCCAACCCGAGCTTAGACCAAACCTGAACATACGGTACTGGCTCCCTCTTGGCTACTCCTTCCAACCAACCAGGGTTCCCACTCTTATCAGTGTTCCCATAGCTTTACAATTGGAATTCCACAGAGGAGTCATGTGATCTTGTCACCGTGGCGACTGTCGACATGGGAATTTGGGGTTCCTAAGAAAAACAAATGTTTTATTAGCCCCCTCTCTATTAGACAAAATATTCCCAAATAAAACGCTGACATTTTCCCACACACATATATGAAGCATAAGATAAGATAACTACTGTAGCTACGTCCTTAATATGTGTTAGTGATTCATTGACAAATCACCCATCTTGTCCCAAACTAATTTAGACCAGCTTTTGATCTAAATGGGCTCTTCTCTATTGGGCTTGAAGGTCTCTGTCTGATTGTATGTTAGTTGTATGTCAGTAATGTCAGTCTGTCAGTAATGTCAGTCTGTCAGTGATGTCCCTGTACTGTCTCTGTGTCAACTGTTCCTCTCTGTCTTTAATAACTGAAATAGTCATAGTCTGTGTCAACTGTTCCTCTCTGTCTTTAATAACTGAAATAGTCATAGTCTGTGTCAACTGTTGCTCTCTGTCTTTAATATCTGAAATAGTCATAGTCTGTGTCAACTGTTCCTCTCTGTCTTTAATAACTGAAATAGTCATAGTCTGTGTCAACTGTTCCTCTCTGTCTTTAATAACTGAAATAGTCATAGTCTGTGTCAACTGTTGCTCTCTGTCTTTAATATCTGAAATAGTCATAGTCTGTGTCAACTGTTCCTCTCTCTGTCTTTAATAACTGAAATAGTCATAGTCTGTGTCAACTGTTCCTCTCTGTCTTTAATAACTGAAATAGTCATAGTCTGTGTCAACTGTTCCTCTCTGTCTTTAATAACTGAAATAGTCATAGTCTCTGTGTCAACTGTTCCTCTCTGTCTTTAATAACTGAAATAGTAATAGTCTCTGTGTCAACTGTTCCTCTCTGTCTTTAATAACTGAAATAGTAATAGTCTATGTGTCAACTGTTCCTCTCTGTCTTTAATAACTGAAATAGTCATAGTCTCTGTGTCAACTGTTCCTCTCTGTCTTTAATAACTGAAATAGTCATAGTCCGTGTCAACTGTTCCTCTCTGTCTTTAATAACTGAAATAGTCATAGTATGTGTCAACTGTTCCTCTCTGTCTTTAATAACTGAAATAGTCATAGTCTGTGTCAACTGTTCCTCTCTGTCTTTAATAACTGAAATAGTCATAGTCTGTGTCAACTGTTCCTCTCTGTCTTTAATAACTGAAATAGTCATAGTCTCTGTGTCAACTGTTCCTCTCTGTCTTTAATAACTGAAATAGTCATAGTCTGTGTCAACTGTTCCTCTCTGTCTTTAATAACTGAAATAGTCATCAACTGTTCTGTTTAATCAACTGTTCAACTGTTGCTCTCTGTCTTTAATAACTGAAATAGTCATAGTCTGTGTCAACTGTTCCTCTCTGTCTTTAATAACTGAAATAGTCATAGTCTGTGTCAACTGTTCCTCTCTGTCTTTAATAACTGAAATAGTCATAGTCTGTGTCAACTGTTGCTCTCTGTCTTTAATATCTGAAATAGTCATAGTCTGTGTCAACTGTTCCTCTCTGTCTTTAGTAACTGAAATAGTCATAGTATGTGTCAAATGATCCTCTCTGTCTTTAATAACTGAAATAGTCATAGTCTCTGTGTCAACTGTTCCTCTCTGTCTTTAATAACTGAAATAGTAATAGTCTGTGTCAACTGTTCCTCTCTGTCTTTAATAACTGTAATAGTCTCTGTGTCAACTGTTCATCTCTGTCTTTAATAACTGAAATAGTCATAGTCTCTGTGTCAACTGTTCCTCTCTGTCTTTAATAACTGAAATAGTCATAGTCTGTGTCAACTGTTCCTCTCTGTCTTTAATAACTGAAATAGTCATAGTCTGTGTCAACTGTTCCTCTCTGTCTTTAATAACTGAAATAGTCATAGTCTCTGTGTCAACTGTTCCTCTCTGTCTTTAATAACTGAAATAGTAATAGTCTCTGTGTCAACTGTTCCTCTCTGTCTTTAATAACTGAAATAGTAATAGTCTCTGTGTCAACTGTTCCTCTCTGTCTTTAATAACTGAAATAGTCATAGTCTGTGTCAACTGTTCCTCTCTGTCTTTAATAACTGAAATAGTCATCGTCTCTGTGTCAACTGTTCCTCTCTGTCTTTAATAACTGAAATAGTAATAGTCTCTGTGTCAACTGTTCCTCTCTGTCTTTAATAACTGAAATAGTAATAGTCTCTGTGTCAACTGTTCCTCTCTGTCTTTAATAACTGAAATAGTCATAGTCTCTGTGTCAACTGTTCCTCTCTGTCTTTAATAACTGAAATAGTCATCGTCTCTGTGTCAACTGTTCCTCTCTGTCTTTAATAACTGAAATAGTCATAGTCTCTGTACCTTTGTTCTTAGTTTGGTTGTAATTACGCTAATCAATTTAGTCTCTATCCTCTTTCAGTGTTCCCCTATACTTTGTCTAATATAGGTCACTAACCCCTCTGTGTGTCTATGTGTGTGTATCTCTATGTATGTCTGTATGTATGCATGTGTGTGTTTACGTTTGTGTCTATGTATGTCTGTATGTGTGTGTATTTCTTTGTGTGTGTGTGTGCGTATGTCTGTGTGTGTTTGTGACCTCTATAGCTGGCCGGGGCCATGTTGACGGCCTGCTTTATCTATCTGCTGTATAAAGAAGAGGAGGAGGACTTCTCTGCCGTGTGATTGGCTAAGCCTCTGTCTGGTCACACTCAGTGGGGACGGGACAAGGTTGGAGGGCATTGTGGGAAATGTGTTCTGTGTGTGTCTATGTGTTCATTTTTTTGATTGTGTCTTTTGTGTAGATATGTGTTGTCTGCATGTTTGTGTGTTTGCGCACTCGTGCGTGTGTGTGTGTGTGCGAGTGTGTGCATGCGGGTGTCTGTGTGTGTGCGCGCGTGCGCGTGTGTGTCTCTGTTTGTATGTGAGTGTGTGTGTGAAGAAGACAAAGAGACAGTTGATCACAGATCATGCATGCTATATTGCTGGCCTATGCTTTATTCTCGGTACCGCCGAGCAACGCCCACCCCAATAGGGACACCATGCTGACCGATACATGCATGTTGACCTTTGACCTTTGCATGGCTGAAAGGGCTTGACAACATTATCCACAATCCAAGGACAAACAAACAGTTCACTGAAGTGCTCCCACAGACTAGACTATGAGATTAATGCCCACAAATAAACGCGAATGACAGCTGTGCTGGACCAGATTTGAAAGAAACCCTTACAATACATTTCTCATCATCTGAAATTGGGTAATAATAAGAAAAGAGGACACTGCTAAATGTATTCTTCATGATTTCTTTCTTCATAGTTTCTTATGATTGCAGCACATTTGATAACTTATTTCTTGTCAGTGTCTTCACCTGCCACATGGAAACTACTTTCTATATATTCCTTGTCATTCCAAATGCTAAACTAACGAGCAGAAAGGAAGTTTAGCACATTCTGTCCTCCATCCTCTGTCTCCTTCTCCTTGCTTCTGTCTCTTCATCCTTCCTTGCTTCCTCCCTCCCCTGGCTGCTCCTACCTCCTTCTCCTTCCTCCGTTTCCTCCTTGATCCCCTGTCTCCTTGTCCCTCCTCCTCCCTCCTCCGTCTCTTCCTTCTCCAGCTCCCTCCATCTCTCTGTGAGTTGTGAGTTTCATTCTCTACCTCCTCACTCTGTCATCTGAATTCTTAGTGGTGCTGGCAGGGTTAGAGGCATCATAAAACCGCCCTGAGTGCCGAGCCGCCAAGGCCTTCTTTGACGAATCTCCTCCCCATGTTGTGACCCCGGTCGATAATACCCTCAGATAGGAGAAGACTTGCATGAGGGCCGTTGATTGAATCTCAGCCCTCCTCTGTTTGTCGTTTGTCATCTGTCACACACACACACACACACACACACACACACACACACACACACACACACACACACACACACACACACACACACACACACACACACACACACACACACACACACACACACACACACACACACACACACACACACACACACACACACACACACACACATCCAGCGAATGTGCCTCATCTAAGTCCTAACCTCTCAGCCCTTTCCCTGTGTATTACTGTAACTCTGCTGTTGTCTCACAGATCAATGAGACCTTTCATATCCCCTATCCCTTAATAGTGATGACGTGGGATGATTTTGTTAGAAATAAGGACAGTTTAATGCTTTTGGCAGAGTGAAAGCACAAGTGTGTGTGTGTGTGTTGCTATGTTGTGTGCGTCAAGGTCTGTTGTATCCTCCCATTTCTTCTCTACCTTAATCTCATCTTATTGATGTCGGCTCCTTCATCCAAACAAGCGCCAACTGAAGCTCTCTGACCGTCCTGCCGTTAGCTGAACATGACTTATTGTTCTCAGATCAACCAAAGTACCTACACAGGTCTGTCGTATCCCAGCATCACTTCACTTCTTTCTTTTTCCTACACACAAAGTATTCATAGGATCTTAAAGCAGTCCAACTCACAAGTGGAGCTTTGTGCTTTATAGAATGTACTTTATAGAATACTTAAGGAGAAGAAACATCAAGTGGAGCTTTGTGCTTTATAGAATGTACTTTATAGAATACTTAAGGAGAAGAAACATCAAGTGGGAGAATTGGGAGTGCACTAGGCAAAATGTTTTGCATCACAAACCTCCAAAATGCCACACTCCTTGTGTCCATAGACTCCTTTCTAAGTATGTACATATGTTACATTCATAATTTGTTAGATCTTATTATTTTAAATGCCTCACAGAAAATGACAAAAACATCATAAAACATTATTCACTTTGTAAAACATCAATTTAATTGTACCCAATATTTTCCCTCAGTTTACTCATGTGATTTTTAGTAGATTAATTATTAATGGATTATAACACTACATTATGGTTTTGAGAACATTGGCAGGGCTTCAGAGAAAAATGTCCTTTGAAAAATGGAAGTTGCTAAATGAATGTTTGTTCACAGATTATCTCTCTCCAACAACAGTCATAGTGGGAGCTTTATAACATTCACCACAGGCCCAATTACACAACTGCTGCTGGCTGCTCGGCACTCCTGTTCCCATAGTAACCACACACTTCCTCACCCCTAACCCACTCTCCTCATGCTATCCCACTATGCTACCATGACGACTCACCTTTTCCCTTGATTGACCTTCACAGTAATTGTGTGTGTTTCAGATCTGTGGGATGGTGTTCACATGCTGCTTACACAGAAGGATTAAGTTGGATCCTTACTGAACCCTACCGTCAAGCCCCCCCAACACCATCCTGCCTTATGGGCCAGGGAGCAACGATGCCTGCTGAACACTCACCCTTGACCTCTAACCCCTCCTAACCTCTGAACCTTATGATCCAACCCTGCCTGGACCTTCCTGGATCCTTCTGCACCTCTCCTTTAGCATGGATGCATGCACAGCCCCCCCTCTCTCAAAGACAAGGCCAATGAAGAAGAGATGATTTGGTATTATGGTATTGTTCTTTTCTGTAGTAAACCTACTGCTGTTTATTTAAGGTAGTTTTTACTGTATGTTGTCAATACAGTCAAATCCTTACTGTAGATTTCACAACATTCCACACAACTGGAAGGCAACCCGAAGTGGTTGTGACTGAGAATCAAGTGTACTGTACACACTCTCATGGTGTTGCTGCTTACGAAGGGTTATTCAGTTAGTGCTATATCCAGTGTGTCACGGATGTGGCCCACAACGTGCCTCTGTCATTGTTTTATCATGTATTCTTTGATAGCAATGTTACACCAATTGAATGGTTCACCACAAAGGGAATCCCATGGTCATCGATGTTTGATCTACGTCACAAAGAAAACAATCATGAGTTGATTGATATCCACAGAATAATCAAGCAGATTTGGGGAAAACCTATACTTGATATGAATGAAAATAGCACTAAACGCTGCTAAGAGTAACTGTAACGGTTTTCTAGGTGTGGTGAAGGAGAGTCGGACCAAAACGCAGCGTGTAGATTGCGATCCATGTTTAATGAACAAAAAAAAACATAACACGAATCTAAAATACAAACACTACAAAACAAAGAACGTAACGAAAACCGAAACAGCCTATACTAGTGAAAACTAACATAGACAGGAACAAGGACACTAAGGACAATCACCCACGACAAACTCAAAGAATATGGCTGCCTAAATATGGTTCCCAATCAGAGACAACGATAAACACCTGCCTCTGATTGAGAACCACTCCAGACAGCCATAGACTTTGCTAGATCACCCCACTAGCTACAATCCCAATATATACACACCAAAACCCCAAGACAGAACACACCACAATACAAAAACCCCATGCCACACCCTGGCCTGACCCAATACATGAAGATAAACACAAAATGCTTCGACCAGGGCGTGACAGTAACGTTGCAGCATTTCTGTATGTGTTGCCTCTGTAGTTTGACTAACAAATCTGGTCCTGTGTTGTATGCTATGCTAAAGGTGTTGATGTCAACGAAATCGCCTTTCTTGCAGTACCATATAAACCTACCACTCATCTTTCAATACCAGGACCAATTGACTTGTTTTACGACCACTTTTATTATGCTGGAGAAACATGTTGTCATTTACCACTGATACAGGGTCAGATCTTTCTCTGTCACGCTACTGGTTAAGATTAGGATTCAGGGGTTATGGTTGACTCCTCTCCTCTGGTGTGGGTTAGTATCCCCATCCAGTGGTAGATATTGGTATATACTCCTGTGCAGTGCTCCTGTAGTATTCTGTGTAAGGTTGCAACATTTGGAGAACTTTCAATAAATTCCCTGGTTTCCAGAAATCCTGTTTGGGGGATTCCAGATTGTCTGCTTATTCCCTCCAGATTCCAGGATTCCTCCAACCGAGATTTCAGGAAAACCAGGGAATATCTTGAACGTTGGCAAAATTTTGCAACTCTATTTCTGTCTGATCGGTTGTGGAGCAGCCAGGCAGCCTTGCATCGACTACTGCTTCTAAAGACTAACTACATTCCTCTGAAGGCAGGAGATATATTTACATTTTATTGTTTACTACGACTTAGAAAATGTCTGACACGTTTCCACAAGAGAGCTTTCAGTGGCTTGACTATTGTCAAGGACACATTCAAATAGTATCGGTTGCCCATTACCAAGATAGGACATGGGTCTTTGTTGTTTAGGAGTGCTGGTAAGTCAGCTGACCAATTCCAGTTGATACAATGACAACAATCCTTTGTCAAAGTTGTATGGATGTTTAGCTGTTTTCCAAGAGATGAAGACACGTATACAGATGGTATTTTCTCTATTCCTCCTAGTGACCAACAGAGAGCTGTTCTTGTTATTCATGTATTTTTCTAATCGAAATGGGTCAAAATATGATATAACATTATAGCAAGTATAATATAAAATATATAATAAAACATATATGATCTGGGCTCTTTCTATACTGTAGACTGTAGTAATCAAAGTATGCCTTTGTCTGTTTAACAACAATGTCATAATAGCTTTTGAATTGATGTTGATGGTAGTCTTTAACCGGATAAACTTGATTTGTGTTTCCTACATCATTCAGTGGTTTGGTATTATTATTCCCTGCCGTTGTCTTTGCATCAAGGTCTTGAATGTTTTGTTACAGTATATGACTATTGCTACTTTAAGACATCATAAAATGTTGATATTTATACTCTGAGATATGAAGAAGGTTACACGTGCACAGACCATGTTTGAAAGAAGTGCATATGGATGGACACATTCATCTTCAGCGACATGTAGTCTATCTTTTAAGAGTGTTGCAGAGTAAACTAATCTGTCAATGTGCCCTTGAACAAGAAACTTTACCCCAATTACTCCTGTAAGTCTCTCTGGATAAGAGCGTCTGCTAAATGACTCAAATGGAAGTGTTTGTCAAAGCTGATGTGACAATGGTATTGGGATGCAGTGTATGACTAATATGATGATATAAATGGTTTCTAAACCTTACTCAATAAATAGAATACTATATTACTGAATATATTACTGTTTATAAGATTATTTATTAATGTTGTGGAAGATTGTGGTTGGGTTGAATCATCTAGTTGTGGTGGATATATTGTATGTTATGGTGATATGTTGTCACTAGGTGGAGACAAAGTTGTGCCCCTGACAAGCATTTGAAGGTAATCATCCCAGGATGTTTTGTCTTCCTCAGTTCCTGTATGGATTTATCAGTTAGTTAGAAAATGTTCATGTTTATTACCACTTCTGTTCACAGGTTATTTTTCACAGGACAAAAAGTACATCCTTCAAATCCAAACTTAAAAGCCATGATCATTGTTATATATATTATATTCACCTATTCTCCTAACCTCGTACAACCATAGCTCAGAGGTAATCAGTCTGGTAATACAAGGCTACTATTCTCCTAACCTTGTACAACCATAGCTCAGAGGTAATCAGTCTGGTAATACAAGGCTACTATTCTCCTAACCCTGTACAACCATAGCTCAGAGGTAATCAGTCTGGTAATACAAGGCTACTATTCTCCTAACCTTGTACAACCATAGCTCAGAGGTAATCAGTTTGGTAATACAAGGCTACTATTCTCCTAACCCTGTACAACCATAGCTCAGAGGTAATCAGTCTGGTAATACAAGGCTACTATTCTCCTAACCTCGTACAACCATAGCTCAGAGGTAATCAGTTTGGTAATACAAGGCTACTATTCTCCTAACCCTGTACAACCATAGCTCAGAGGTAATCAGTCTGGTAATACAAGGCTACTATTCTCCTAACCTCGTACAACCATAGCTCAGAGGTAATCAGTCTGGTAATACAAGGCTACGATTCTCCATCAATCTGACAGTATTGATGCTTCACTATGCTTGCTGACTGTATTTGCACTTATGCCAACTAAATACCCTCAACTCAATACACCGTTATGTATACATACAAGAGTGCTGTGGCCATAGCAGGATTCATCTGTAGGTTAATGGTATTACCATATGACTGTGGATGTGTCCCAATATTCTTTAATAGCTCCCTTGCCTCATTTGGTTTCTTTCACAACCACTGATCTGACATGACATGTTAAATGAGTGCATTGTAACGCAGTGTGATCCAATGCTTTAATATCTCAGTAAGGGAAGGACGCAAGGAGAGGAAGACATTTTAGAGTGTTGGGAGACAGTCCAAGACATCAGTCGGTTAGGGAAGGAGATGAGGAGGGGGAGCCAGTTTAGAGTGTTGGGAGACAGTCCAAGACATCAGTCGGTTAGGGAAGGAGATGAGGAGGGGGAGCCAGTTTAGAGTGTTGGGAGACAGTCCAAGACATCAGTCGGTTAGGGAAGGAGATGAGGAGGTGGAGCCAGTTTAGAGTGTTGGGAGACAGTCCAAGACATCAGTCGGTTAGGGAAGGAGATGAGGAGGTGGAGCCAGTTTAGAGTGTTGGGAGACAGTCCAAGACATCAGTCGGTTAGGGAAGGAGATGAGGAGGTGGAGCCAGTTTAGAGTGTTGGGAGACAGTCCAAGACATCAGTCGGTTAGGGAAGGAGATGAGGAGGGGAGCCAGTTTAGAGTGTTGGGAGAGTCCAAGACATCAGTCGGTTAGGGAAGGAGATGAGGAGGGGGAGCCAGTTTAGAGTGTTGGGACATAGTCCAAGACATGGGGCCGGGGAGTCTGTCAGTCTGTCAGTACTTCCATCTCCATCAGCAAACAGAGGATGGCTCCTATTTCCACAGCATGTCACACACACCCTGGAGAGAGGGTGTACATGCATGCATACACACCTACTGTAAACACATAAACACACACACACTGATAGAGCTTACAAACACACAGACACACCCACATGAAAAAAACATTCAGTTTTACTATACAGTATTTACTATAGAATAATACAGAATACTACAGTTTACTAAAGAATAACACATGATTTACTATATAATTTTGTAGTATACTATAGTAAATACTACAGTATACTACAGACCTCAAAAACACTACAGTAAATATTACAGGAATGTCCACAAAACACTACAGTAAATACTGTAGTAAAGTCTGCAGAAACAGTGAAGTGAATCCTACAGTAAAGTCTGCAAAAACTACTGTAAATACTATAGTATTTAGCCGTAGTATACTATAGTATATTTTAATGTGGACACACACATACTGTACACACACACACACACACACACACACACACACACACACACACACACACACACACACACACACACACACACACACACACACACACACACACACACACACACACACACACACACACACACACACACACAGCGTGCTTTACACACACATTGCTGGGGCCGACATATGGGGGTGAATTGGAAGCAGCTGGAGATACACTCCTCCCATAGTGGACTCTGCACAACATCCACATCATTCAGACACACCCACTCCCATATCTCACCCTCTGACAGCCAGGGGGTGGACGTTTCTTTCTCTCCCATATCTCACCCTCTGACAGCCAGGGTATGGACGATGCAGAGGGAGATATCCAGCAGTCAGCTACTAACACACACTCTCTCCATCTCTACATACCATATTGTACACACACATACACTCACTCGCAGGCGTATGCACACACACAGACACACATACACTTCTGGTCTGGATATCTTTTTACATTGATAATATGCTGCTTGAATAGGAGTCATTTTTTATAAATGACCCATATTGATTCCTATGCCATGTGGAACTCAGTGTATGATGATGTCATTGTGACATATATCTGATGTCAGAAATGGGTTTTGTCCTCAACACATATAATATATCATGGCACTTTACAACACAACCATTGTCCGAGCAGTAGGCCTACACCTGCACTCAATATGTGTGAAAATGCTGGGAGGCTTAGCTATGAATAAATACGGTTGATGTACAGTACAAGGAAGTGCCGTAGGCCCTGTGTAAACTGATGCATGTGTGTAAATGCAACTCCTCCTCACCTGCCTGTGGAGTCATGAGACTGAAAGTGGTCTGGGTCTGTACTGGGTTTAGACTAGGCCTGGACCAGATCTGACCTTTCTGTGTGGATTGGGTCCAGATAAGACTTGGAATGGATTTGGACTAGGTCCAGACTTGGTCTAGACTTGATCTGGTTTGTCTGTCTAAACATGGCCTGGACTAGATCGGGACCAGAGATCTAGAATGAGATTCTATGGTCTAGACTTGGTCTGGAAAGATTTGGACTGTTTTAGTTTTGACTTGGTCTACTTTGTCTAGACTAGATCTGGACTGGGTCTATACAAGGACATGGTCTGGGGTCTGGACTAGTCTGGACTAGACCTATTCTAGACTGCCTGTTACCTGGGGTCTGGACTAGTATGGACTAGACCTATTCTAGACTGCCTGTTACCTGGGGTCTGGACTAGACCTATTCTAGACTGCCTGTTACCTGGGGTCTGGACTAGACCTATTCTAGACTGCCTGTTACCTGGGGTCTGGACTAGACCTATTCTAGACTGCCTGTTACCTGGGGTCTAGGACTAGACCTATTCTAGACTGCCTGTTACCTGGGGTCTGGACTAGACCTATTCTAGACTGCCTGTTACCTGGGGTCTAGGACTAGACCTATTCTAGACTGCCTGTTACCTGGGGTCTAGGACTAGACCTATTCTAGACTGCCTGTTACCTGGGGTCTAGGACTAGACCTATTCTAGACTGCCTGTTACCTGGGGTCTAGGACTAGACCTATTCTAGACTGCCTGTTACCTGGGGTCTAGGACTAGACCTATTCTAGACTGCCTGTTACCTGGGGTCTAGGACTAGACCTATTCTAGACTGCCTACCTGGGGTCTAGGACCAGACCTATTCTAGACCTAGACCTATTGGTAGACATGGCCTGTTACCTGGGGTTCGATCCCCGGGACCACCCATAGGACTGTAGACCTATTCTAAATGATATATTATTATATTATTATATATTATTCTAGACTGCCTGTTACCTGGGGTCTGGACTAGACCTATTCTAGACTGCCTGTTACCTGGGGTCTAGGACTAGACCTATTCTAGACTGCCTGTTACCTGGGGTCTAGGACTAGACCTATTCTAGACTGCCTGTTACCTGGGGTCTAGGACTAGACCTATTCTAGACTGCCTGTTACCTGGGGTCTACGACTAGACCTATTCTAGACTGCCTGTTACCTGGGGTCTAGGACTAGACCTATTCTAGACTGCCTGTTACCTGGGGTCTAGGACTAGACCTATTCTAGACTGCCTGTTACCTGGGGTCTAGGACTAGACCTATTCTAGACTGCCTGTTACCTGGGGTCTAGGACTAGACCTATTCTAGACTGCCTGTTACCTGGGGTCTGGACTAGTCTGGACCTTCTCCCAGTGGTCCTCAGTCAGACCTCAGAGCTGCTGAATGGGGCTCCTGTGGGGTTATACTACAAAGCATCAATGAGTTATCCAACTAACTTTAATCAACAACCAGAAATAACCACACATGTTCTGGTTCATTAAGAATGCTAAACTTGATATGTGTTTTTGGTTGCTGGATAAAATAAATCATGCTAATTTCAAGCTTATTTTTCAAAAGAAATAAAAAGTTATTTGAAAATATTTAGCCAAGTTGGCTGTCTAGCTCCTTGACCCTGCTATGTAGTATACCCCTCTGGGCTACTTGTGGGAATGAATGCATTATATTAGCTGCGGCAGTAAATGTGTCGGACAGATTCCTCCAGGGATCAAAGGGGGATAACCAAAGCACCGGCAGGCAGAGTGCATGAGGCCAGAGAGCCAGCATAAATCCAACATAATATCGCTGTCAGCATACGGCCATGTGTTGTCAGCGTCACAGAACCAAAAAACACAGAGAGATGCCAGATGTGCTGGTTGGAGTGGATGGAAGCTGCCTGTAACCACTGATCTGAGGTCAGATATATTTGATTGGTATTATGGTTGAGTTTAGGCTCGGAGATGGGGTAATCTGATCCGATCTGTGGTTAGCATGTGACCTCTTATCTTAGATAGAGTTCACATTGTGTTAGCTTCCCATTTCATTAAATATATCACTTAGCCTGAGAATGAAGGCTATGTGAGGTTTACACATCTTGGCCATGAAATTGAATTAAGATGTAGAAACACATGACAAATGCATGAACTAATTTCCTGAACAGAGATGTATTCCATTAAGTTAGTTTAAAGGGGGGGGGGGGATGTTGTTTCCCCAGTCTAGGTTGTCTAGGAACAAGAGTTCTTTTATTTTGAAATATCAGAGTTCTGCAACATTTATTTTGACTCAGCAGCGGAGTGATAGAGTGGACTGGGTCAATGAGGTCACATTAGGGGTTAACACATCTATTAATGTGTACTGCCTTAGTATTTTACCATAACAATGGTATTGTAACGGTTTTCATGTGGTGAAGGAGAGTCGGACCAAACTGCAGCATGTAGATTGCGATCCAAGAATATGGCTGCCTAAATATGGTTCCCAATCAGAGACAACGATAAACAGAGGAGGATGAGGAGTTGGGGGAATTAGAATGGGGAGTTGGGGGAATGAGGAGTTGGGGGAATGGGATGGGGAGTTGGGGGAATGGGATGGGGAGTTGGGGGAATGGGATGGGGAGTTGGGGGAATGAGGAGTTGGGGGAGTTGGGGGAATGAGGAGTTGGGGGAATGGGATGGGGAGTTGGGGGAATGGGATGGGGAGTTGGGGGAATGGGATGGGGAGTTGGGGGAATGAGGAGTTGGGGGAATGGGATGGGGAGTTGGGGGAATGAGGAGTTGGGGGAATGGGATGGGGAGTTGGGGAAATGGGATGCAGAGTTGGGGGAATGAGGAGTTGGGGTAATGGGATGGGGAGTTGGGGGAATGGGATGCAGAGTTGGGGGAATGGGATGGGGAGTTGGGGGAATGGGATGGGGAGTTGGGGGAATGGGATGCAGAGTTGGGGGAATGGGATGGGTTGTGGGATGGGGAGTTGGGGGAATGGGATGGGGAGTTGGGGGAATGGGATGGGGAGTTGGGGGGGAGTTGGGATGGGGGAATGGGATGGGGAGTTGGGGGAACGGGATGGGGAGTTGGGGGAATGGGATTGGGAGTTGGGGGTTGGGGGAATGGGATTGGGGGAGTTGGGGGAATGGGATGGGATTGGGGGAATGGGATGGGGAGTTGGGGGAATGGGATGGGGAGTTGGGGGAATGTGGATGGGGAGTTGGGGGAATGGGATTGGGGAGGAGTTGGGGGGGATGAGGAGTTGGGGGAATGGGATGCAGAGTTGGGGGATGGGGGGAGTTGGGGGAATGGGATGGGGAGTTGGGGGAATGGGATGGGGAGTTGGGGGAATGGGATGGGGAGTTGGGGGAATGGGATGGGGAGTTGGGGGAATGGGATGGGGAGTTGGGGGAATGGGAGTTGGGGGAATGAGGAGTTGGGGGAATGGGAGTTGGGGGAATGGGATGGGGAGTTGGGGGAATGGGATTGGGGGAATGGGATGGGGAGTTGGGGGAATGGGATGGGGAGTTGGGGGAATGGGATGGGGAGTTGGGGGAATGGGATGGGGAGTTGGGGGAATGGGATGGGGAGTTGGGGGAATGGGATGGGGAGTTGGGGAATGGGATGGGGAGTTGGGGGAATGGGATGGGGAGTTGGGGGAATGGGATGGGGAGTTGGGGGAATGGGATGGGGAGTTGGGGGAATGGGATGGGGAGTTGGGGGAATGGGATGGGGAGTTGGGGGAATGGGATGGGGAGTTGGGGGAATGGGATGGGGTTGGGGGAATGGGATGGGGAGTTGGGGGAATGGGATGGGGAGTTGGGGGAATGGGATGGGGAGTTGGGGGAATGGGATGGGGAGTTGGGGGAATGGGATGGGAGTTGGGGGAATGGGATGGGGAGTTGGGGGAATGGGATGGGGAGTTGGGGGAATGGGATGGGGAGTTGGGGGAATGGGATGGGGAGTTGGGGGAATGGGATGGGGAGTTGGGGGAATGGGATGGGGAGTTGGGGGAATGGGATGGGGAGTTGGGGGAATGGGATGAGTTGGGGGAATGGGATGGGGAGTTGGGGGAATGGGATGGGGAGTTGGGGGAATGGGATGGGGAGTTGGGGGAATGGGATGGGGAGTTGGGGGAATGGGATGGGGAGTTGGGGGAATGGGATGGGGAGTTGGGGGAATGGGATGGGGAGTTGGGGGAATGGGATGGGGAGTTGGGGGAATGGGATGGGGAGTTGGGGGAATGGGATGGGGAGTTGGGGGAATGGGATGGGGAGTTGGGGGAATGGGATGGGGAGTTGGGGGAATGGGATGGGGAGTTGGGGGAATGGGATGGGGAGTTGGGGGAATGGGATGGGGTTGGGGGAATGGGATGGGGAGTTGGGGGAATGGGATGGGGAGTTGGGGGAACGGGATGGGGAGTTGGGGGAATGGGATGGGGAGTTGGGGGAATGGGATGGGGAGTTGGGGGAATGGGATGGGGAGTTGGGGGATGGATGGGGAGTTGGGGGAACGGGATGGGGAGTTGGGGGAACGTTGGGGAGTTGGGGGAACGGGATGGGGAGTTGGGGGAACGGGATGGGGAGTTGGGGGAACGGGGGGATGGGGAGTTGGGGGAATGGGATGGGGAGTTGGGGGAATGGGGGATGGGGAGTTGGGGGAACGGGATGGGATGGGGAGTTGGGGGAATGGGATGGGGAGTTGGGGGAACGGGATGGGGAGTTTTGGATGTAGGCCCACCTCTTTTTCTTTCTTTTTCTTTACTTACCAATTGTATTATTACAAAATCCTGTGTGATCAATATAATCATTTATCTGTATGTATTTCTTACTTTATAGTGGCAGCCTATGGCTGGTATAAACTAAGTGTGTAAATTGACATGAATATTGTACCTTGATATTTTTTGCATTTTAGCTAACCCTACCATTTTCCTAACCTCAACCTAATTCTTCTAACCTGCTACATAACTTATCCTGCCACGAATAGTCCATTTTTATAAAGTCTGTATCCCTTCTAGCCAAACCCATTTGTTTTGCACTCTTTTCAGTGTATCTCACCTGCGAGAAGGTAGGCACTTTTCTGCTCTATTTATTCTGACACTAAAATGTATAAATATTGCTCCATGGCTTTTACAACGTAGTAATATTTCCCTTGTCGACTTTGCTCACACTTATGTTTCTTCAAATATAATATTTGTGCCCCAGCTACATAGCCCTGTGATGTAGGGGTGCTGCAGCACCCCCTGATAAGCATGTCCAGCTTAACTCAACAGAATGTTCACAGCCATTTCCATGCTTCAACTGCTAGTATTTGCCAGGGCCCAAAAACACACTGGTTTTTACCAAAGGAAATAACACAGTATGATCATAGGTTAAAGTTGCATGCTGAGTTTGGACTATTTCTTTCTTCCTTGGTAGAACCAGTGTATTTGTATTTTCACTGTTCAGACACCGAGGGTTATTGTATTCATTAGAACTGCAAACATGCTGCTTTTTTGATATGGGAATGCAAATGTTACATCATTTATTAATATTGTAATATCTTGTAAGCTTGTACCATATACAGTAATGACCTTTGACCTTTATATGAAGGAGGCCAAAAGTAAATACTTAGATCCACTCCATCAATCAGTCGTTGTGGTGTCGTCTTTATACTCTGAATACAACCCAATGAGAAACCCCCTGCCATTTACAAGACCCCGCATGCAATAATTACCTTTGAACTTTCCTCAAACAGGAAGCGTGGGACGAGGAAGCATGTGGAGAAAGCTGTGGTTTTCAAGGTATGTTTGTTGTGTTCAATCAGAGTGAGATGGAAAACAATGTAAAGTGTTTCAAGACGGATTTGAAATCCAGGTGTATGATGATGATGATGGATGCCAGACATTAGGAGGGTGGTCTGGAGGTTACCATGGCCACACCATGATGGATTGACATTTCCTTTCCAGTCTCTAATGGCGTTTCAAAAAGGAAGCCGCTGTAAACAATGAGAAACACCCAGCAGGAGTCTCTGACATGGGAGTTAAAAATGGACAGATCGAGATGATCGATGCCGGTCCAGCTTCCTGCTGCTTTCTGGCCGTGACATGGAAGCGCAGTGCATTCTACCACTCAACAGAAGGACGAAGTTCAAACCCTAGGAATAGCTGTCACCTGGAGGTAAGTAATCTGCCATTGTTTAACTATATTTCCCACTGTGTTGAAGACAAATGAACAGGCCCCAGCAGTGACAGAACTGAAGAATAGTTGTCAGTGTTGTAGTCTAGCTTGGTGTGTTTGGGTCAGTGCCCAGGCCATGTTGGTGTATTGTATTGACTTTGTAACTGGTCTGGAGGTGTTAAGGAATTTGTGTTTGTGATTTGTAATGCTTTGTCAGACTAGCTTCTGACTGTGAATCTCTTCAACACCTGCTTCGGAACTTTGCTACTACGTTTTTGTTTTTTTTTTAACCTCCTGTTTTGATGTGTCAATGTGTAGTTCACACATGCAGAATTACTGTCTTACCTCAGTTAGCAGCGAAGTCCCTAGTTTGAAAGCGACTGTTTTTCTGGAAGCCCCCTTCATTTCTCCCCACTTGGGTCAGCCCCCTAACAATTTGAGATCAACCAATGAGCTTGTTTGCGTGTTTGCGTTTTTGTGGATGCATGGAGTTCCAAGCTGCATCTTGCATCCAACCTTCTTCTTGTTAATGACAGTATACGGTTGTTTTATGTAGGCCTGATACTTTTAGTTTGTGTGTGGGCACACATTTGCACGAGTGTGTGTGCTCCCGGACATTTAGATATTTATGGTCCTCAAGAGAGGGAAATACTTTTTGTGTGAATGTTTACACAGAATCATATCTGAGCATCTCTTCTTCCTCAATGCTGTCCCCAATGGGCCGGTCAGGCTTCTCGAGTAATGAGAATGTCTGCCATTAGATTTAACCCTGCTTTCTAAGCCAATAGAAAGAGAGGAGGAACGCAATTTAAAACAGATTAGGCTGTCACCTTGTGTTTGTGTGAGGGACGCCCGGGGAACTAGAGAGAGAGAGCAGGAGGAAGAGAGGAGAGAGAGGGCACCGGGGAACTAGAGAGAGAGAGCAGGAGGAAGAGAGGAGAGAGAGGGCACCGGGGAACTAGAGAAAGAGAGAGCAGGAGGAAGAGAGGAGAGAGAGGGCACCGGGGAACTAGAGAGAGAGAGCAGGAGGAAGAGAGGAGAGAGGGGCACCGGGGAACTAGAGAGAGAGAGCAGGAGGAAGAGAGAGAGAGAGAGGGGAGAGAGAGGGCACCGGGGAACTAGAGAGAGAGAGCAGGAGGAAGAGAGAGAGAGAGAGGGCACCAGGGGAACTAGAGAGAGAGAGCAGGAGGAAGAGAGGAGAGAGAGGGTGAAAATACGAGTTCACTTTATCGTGTGAGATTGACGGTAAGGAAAGATGAGAGAGACTTTGGCTTGACCTTAGAGTGGTGAGCAGTGAGGACACAGAGTGAATCATCAGAATGGAAGGTAAACAGCCTTATTTCACTTCCAAGGGGAAGTAAACACTCACATTTACGGGTGCAGCGCTGCCCTTGGGGGCTTTCAGAGGAATCCGAGACAAAATAGGAGAGACTGAAAAAAAATCCATTGGCCTGTTTGAGGGAAAGTGGTTTGTGGTCAATGGATAGAAATGTGCAGGATTGGCATGCTGTTCATCAACTGTACTTTATAAATACTCTCTTCCTTCCTCTTCTCTTGACCAAACCACTGATCTGGTGTGATTATCCAGGCCAAAGTAAGGCTTCAACTGCATAGCAAAGCAATGTCCTGGTTACAGTTTCTCAGTTCATCTTACCATTACCACATGACAGGATCTGAATGGAACATCGGGCCCCTATCTTCTACCTTCTACCCTTACCGTAGATCTAGAATATTACTGTCGATCTGGAATATTACTGTAGATCTGAAATATTACTGTCAATCTGGAATATTACCCTAGATCTGAAATATTAATATAGATCTGAAAAATAAATATAAATCAGAAATATAAAAATAAATCAGAAATATTACCGTAGATTTGAAATATTAATATAGATCTGAAATATTAATATAGATCTGAAATATAAATCAGAAATATTACCGTAGATTTGAAATATTAATATAGATCAGAAATATTAATATAGATCTGAAATATAAACATAAATCAGAAATATTACCGTAGATTTGAAATATCAATAAAAATCGGAAATATTTTTTATATATTTTTAATTTTACCTTTTATTTATACAGGTTTTTCTCATTGAGATAACATCTCTTTTCCAAGAGATACCTGGTCCAATAGCAGCAGGGGGAACAACGTTTCAGACAAAACAACTTACGTACACTAACACAACATTAAACAAAACTATAAACACACATACAGTACAACAAAAACATTTTATGTTAAAAACACGAAAGTCTTGACTAAAAACAGCTGGCTTAAATATTACCGTAGATCTGAAATATTAATATAAATCTGAAATATTACTGTAGATCTGAAATATTAATATTAATCTGAAATATTAATATAAATCTGAACTATTACTGTAGATCTGAAATATTACTGTAAATCTGAAATGATTTGATAGGTAGGCCTATAAAAAATATCCGCTGATAGATTAGGGGCTAGGCTGGAAAATCAGCGATAGTCTCCTGGCTGACACCACATTTATCTGTATCTAACCTACCTATCAACTCTACATGTACAGCATGCCCAATCCATTTTAACCTTCCTAAATCTTGATATTACTGTATATAACCATTTCTGAAAATGTATGAAAACGATGTCATGGCTTTAGAAGCTTCTGATAGGCTGATTGACATCATTTGAGTCAATTGGAGGTGTACCTGTGGATGTATTTCAAGGTCTACCTTCAAACTCACTGCCTCTTTGCTTGATGTCATGGAAAAATCCAAAATATTTAGCCAAGACCTTGGAAAAAAATTGTAGACCTCCACAAGTCTGGTTCATCCTTGGGAGCAATTTCCAAACACCTGCAGGTATCACGTTCATTTGTACACACATTCGTACGCAAGTATAAACACCATGGGACCACGCAGCCGTCATACCGCTCAGGAAGAAGACGCGTTCTGTCACCTAGAGATGAACGTACTTTGGTGCGAAAAGTGCAAATCAATCCCAGAACAACAGCAAAGGACCTTGTGAAGATGCTGGAGGAAACAGGTACAAAAGTATCTATATCCACAGTAAAACGAGTCCTATGTCGACATAACCTGAAAGGCCACTCAGCAAGGAAGAACCCACTGCTCCAAAACCGCCATAAAACACCCAGACTACGGTTTGCAACTGCACATGGAGACAAATATCATACTTTTTGGAGAAATGTCCTCTTGTCTGATGAAACCAAAATAGAACTGTTTGGCCGCAATGACCATTGTTATGTTTCGAGGAAAAAGAGGGATGTCAAGAGTTTTGAGCGGAAAGAAGAGCCAGCTGGAAGCTGTGGAGAGAAGGGAGGAGCGGAAGTGACGTGAACGGTCAGGATGAGACACAGATGAACACCATGGTTGAGAATGAGCCCAGCCAGCTTGGAGAGAGAGGGGAGAAGAGGTCAAGCCAATGAACACCATCCAACTCGCAGGGGTGGGTAGGACAGCGTGGGCCGCGCCGGGATGCCCAACTCGGAGGGGTCACAGGAAGGCAGCCGATAGATCTAGAAGGATGAGAGCAGAGGAGAGAGCTTAGCTTTAGAGTGCATTACAGAGCAGTCTCAGTTTAGAATGACAGTCTTGAAACCTGACTGATTTGGATCAAGAAGGTCATTCAGAGAGAGATAGCGGGAAGCTGGCCAAGATCACGTTCCGAGTTTTGGAGTGAAAAGAAAGCAGGGATACTGTTCTGTAATTGTTGACATCGGAGGGATCGGTGTAGGTTTTTTTTTCAGAAGGGTGCAACTCTCGCTCTCTTGAAGACGGAAGGGACAAATTCAGGGATGAGTTGATTCCGGAAATGGTCTGGAGAAGAGGAGGAGGGGATGGGGTCAGCGGGCAGGTTGTTGGGCGGAGGCCGTCACAAGAGAGATTATGACAGAAAGAGGTCAGGGTGGGAGTGTGAGCAGAACCAGCGGTGTGGTTTGAGCAGCAGGATCGGATGTCGTCGACCTCATCATTTGGGGTGGGGGTGCTTTTTCCTCCATTTCCTCGGCTGCAGAACCCTGTTCTCCTAGGTATTCCTTAAAGAGGAGGAAGGGGACATGGGGGGATTTCAGGTGTCTGGGAAGGTGGTGACCACCCGATTGGGGCAGTGTGGGAGGAGTTGGATGAAGAGAGAGGGAAAAAAATGAGATGTGAACTCTGCACCTGCAGATGAGGGAGGAAAATGATGTGGATATATTGAAGCAACATCTCAAGACATCAGATGGCATCATGAGGAAGGAAAATGATGTGGATATATTGAAGCAACATCTCAAGACATCAGTCAGGAAGTTAAAGCTTGATCGCAGGTGTGGGGGTGCTTTCCAAAGGAGAGCAGCTCCCAAGTGGCAAAAGGCTTAAGGAGGCAGAAGGTAGCTGGGGAGTGTTAAAAATCACAAACTGTAGATGAGCATCATGGAGGAGCTTAGGAAAATTGATGGTGGAGGGCGATAAATGATAAGGAGATTTAAGCAAAGGGCTAGTAACTGTGACAGCATGGAATTCAAAGGAGGCATAGACAGATGGGTAAGGGGAGAAAAGTGGGAATGACCACTTGGAGGATGAGGATCCCGGTGCCACCAACGCTCTCGATGAAAGAAATTTCCAAATGAACAATAACCCCAAGCATACTGGCAAAATGGCTTAAGGACAACAAAGTTAAGGTATTGGAGTGGCCATCACAAAGCCCTGACCTCAATCCTATAGAAAATATGTGGGCAGAACTGAAAAAGCGTGTGCGAGCAAGGAGGCCTACAAACCTGACTCAGTTACACCAGCTCTGTCAGGAGGAATGGGCCAAGATTCACCCAACTTATTGTGAGTGTGTGTAAACTTCTGATCCACTGGGAATGTGATGAAAGAAATAAAAGCTGAACTAAATCATTCTCTCTACTATCATTCTGACATTTCACATTCTTAAAATAAAGTGTTGATCCTAACTGACCTAAGACAGATACTTTTTATTAGGGTGTAAACTTTACTAGAGTTTAAATGTATTTGGCTAAGGTATATGTAAACTTCAGACTTCAACTGTATATGGAATTGTTTTAAAAAGATGGTCATACCAAGGATAATTTTGCTATTTGATTTTGAATTGTACACCCCTTGAACCCCTTGAAGAATCAATAATTTTAGTATTTCTTTATTTAAATGTTTATTTGGCCTTCATGATGTCTCATGGTCTGACCAACACTGCTGTAGCTCTGTCACCTTTCACTGCAGATGGGATGTCTCATGGTCTGACCAACACTGCTATAGCTCTGTCACCTTTCACTGCTCTGTCAACACTGCTTCACTTTCACTGCAGATGGATGTCTCATGGTCTGACCAACACTGCTATAGCTCTGTCACCTTTCACTGCAGATGGATGTCTCATGGTCTGACCAACACTGCTATAGCTCTGTCACCTTTCACT